>NW_027210153.1:0-105036 GCF_027789765.1 Dendropsophus ebraccatus | reverse complement strand
ATGGATCTAAAATCTGATGACCATAGTTTGCTACTACTGTGCTATGATGTGTGGCATTGCACCACTGGATGCCATATTACAGTAATATTTTCTTATGACAGTGCCTCACAGTGGCTGACCCATAAAGGGCATGCAGACTCACAGCGAGTTCATATGCTATTGTTCATGTTCTATTGTGCATAGCTTTTCCATGTGAATGATCCACATAACTGTACCCCAGGTCTGCATGGAGTCTTATACCTCCTGAGTTGATAACAATATTAGTTATGTGTGCAACCACGCTAATAAATAATGTTCCTTATTGTGGATAATGTGTCCTCGCCCACTGAATGTCCTTGGAATACCACTTAATCCCAATCTATAATTGTGATTACAATAGAAATTCAACACGTTAGGCATTGCACTGCAGGGCAAGATGTCAACATCATAACAGCTACATTTATTGTTCATCCTTTGCTTGGGTATTATTCTATGTACACCCTTCTTTGTAGCTGTATGTAAATATAGGTGAAGAAAACATGTACACTGCCAAATAATTCATTAAACAACACACCTGCACCATTATTTTATGAATGGAGCACTTAATGTGATTCCAACCGGCCTTCAACTTTAACAATGTAGTAAAATTTATCATTTGTGACTAATAAGCGCTTCTCATTATTGAATTTTGATAAAACACTTCTGGATTGAGGCCATATTAGTTATCTTAGACCAGAACGGCAAGGACTTTAGTGTTTATGAATGAGGTTAGCTATTATAGCTTGCTTTTAGCTTTAGTTTAATAAATACACAAACAATAGCAAGTAGGAACTGATGGATGTCTATATCCATTCACTATAAATAGAAGTTTGCTAATTGCCAATAAAAATGTTTTTTTTTTTTAATAGAGAAATGGAATCCTGTTTGAAATTTGGCTTAACCCCTTACGACACGTGACGTATCTAATACGTCATGCCGCCGTTATGGAAATTAAGAGAGGGGCTGCGCCGCGACCCCCCTCTGAACCTCTGTGATCCCAGCTGCTTTCTGCAGCTGCATTTAAATGCCCTCCATAACCTCTCTATGGTGGTCTAGTGGGGGGATCCCTCTCCTTACCCGGCCGGGACTCAGCATCTGAATGAGGCTGATCCCGGCTCGATATTCTATAGATGTGGTCTGCAGCAGGCCAAAGTAATAGAGCACCGATCCAATGGATCAGTGCTCTATTATATAAAAAGCATTGATCTCAATGGGAGATCAGTGCTGGGTATATAGAAGTTCCCTAGGGGGCTTCAATTAATGTGAAAGTTTTTTTTAAAAGTCCAAATCACCCCCCTTTTCCCATTTAATAAATAAAAATAAATAAGCAAACATATTTGGTATCGCAACATGTGTAATCACCCAAACTATTAAGTTATTCCATTTCTGATCTCGCACGGTAAACATCGTAAGCACAAAAAAATTTCAAAGTGCAAAATTGTACTTTTTGGGTTGCATCAAATCTAGAAAAATTGTAATAATAAGTGATCAAAAAGTCGGATATATGCAAACAAGGTACCGATAAAAGGTTTTTTTAAAAGATTAAAATTTTTTAAAAGCCATCAAATAAAATAAAAGTTATGCAAGTAGCATATTGTTGTTGTAATAACAACTTGAGAAACATATATATAACATGTCAGTTTTACCATAGGGCGGATGGCATAACCCCCCTCAAATAAAAAAAAAATTAAGATTGACATTGCAAAGTACAATTAGTGACACAAAAAATAAGGGCCAATGTGGGTCTGTAGGTAAAAAAATACAAGCCCAATGGCCTTTTAAACACGAGGAGGAAAAAACTAAAATGTACAAATAAAAATTGTCCCAGACCTTAAGGGGTTAATGGTTATGGCATATAAAAAATATGAAGCAGTATATTGTACATTGAAGCTTATATTGTATATAAACCACCGAACCAGAAGCATAAAATATATATAGTGCAAGAAATAAATTGTTCGTTTGTGTCCATCGCTTTTAATGTTATAAAAAAAAAGTGTTAAAATAAATTATGCTTTATGTCTAAACAATTTATTGCACAAAGTTTCTTATTGCACAAAGTGGGAAGTTAAAACTGATGAAATAACTCTTCTAATGCATACCTGCTATATGCAAATAAAGCCTAAGTAGGCACCGGGTGGACACCAAACCCTAACTAGTTACATCACTCTGCCTATGGTCTTAGTGTCCACCCAATGTACACTTAGGCATCATTTGCATACCCTGGGCACCACATTAAAAGAGCTATGCACAAGCCTGAAGGACAGAAATAGCTGCACATCCCCCCCATGGTTGATACGAAAGCCTATCAGCTACATTAAAAACCAACATCAGAAGTTAGCATATAATTTGATCAAACCATATTGGCTCATGTATCACGTGCAGGTCTCTGATACACGAGCCCGTACGCTAAATGACATTGTGCTGGTCAGCGAACGCCAACCCCGCAAAGCATGTGCAAGCAGGAGAGGGGGACCACAGAATGGCCCTCTAACCTCACTGTCACAAGACCAAACCCAAGGGCCCCCTCAGTGTGTAGGGACTCATGTGGGCCAGAGGACCTGCATGTGGTACATGAGGCAATATGGTTTGATCAAATTATATACCAACATCCTGGTGTTGGTTTTTAGATGTACATCTGATGTACAGCTTCTTTCTCTCCATGTCCAAACATTAAAAGAGTTATTTTGGCAGTTTAAATTTCTAACTTAGTGCAATAAAGATATGGTGAGAAGCGTTATTCAGACATGTGCCCTTACTGTTAAAGAGCCGCATGTGCTGACAGGTTCCCCTTAAAGGGTTGTTTTGGTAGCAGAAGATTTTTAATAGGTGTTCAAACTGGATTCAAGAAATAATAAAGATAGTAGTCACCTCACCTCATCATTTCTCCATGGCTGTCATAATCCTCAGTGATTTGAGATGTGTTCTTGGGGTTTTTAAGTTATTGCAAGGGTACTTCGAGCTTGCACAATGGTTTCTGATAGGATACTTGTTGTGTGATGTTCTAATTGCTCTTGTGGGTTTTTTTTTAGCGGTTTAAAGTAATAGGATTCTAATGGAGCTTCCGTTACAGAGGGGAAATCGTCACACTGGGGTCCGGCACATGAATTGGGCTTCGGTCCAGAAAAAGGACTGCACCACCATTAATCCCACACTGGCACCAATCTGTTAAGGTGAAAAAAAACAAAGTGATGTACGTTATAGTACAATTGCTTTAACTGTATCCCAACTGTCTATGTTTTCATTTCCATTTTTTGGCAGTTGGATGGTCTATTTAGCTCAACTGTCAGATTAAAGTTATTTTCATTGATATGTTAATAGTAATTGGGCTTTCATTTTATTTCTTGTATATTTTAAAGATTATGTACCACCTGGTACATCCTCTTTAACCTGAACCCACTGATCGAACGGCACCGGCACGGGGAAGCCGGTGCCGCGGTCCGTTTTTTTTCAGACAGAGGCCCCCGTTCCCGTGCACTGGCACCGTTCTATGCACGGGCACCGGCCGGTGCTCAAGCACTGGAGGCTGGCCCACCTGCCCCCAGTGGGAGGGAATTCCCTCCCCTGTATGACGCGGCTACGTTCATTCTAAGCTTCCCCGTGCCGGCGCCGTTCGATAGGTGGGTTCAGATTAAAGAGGATGTACCAGGTGGTACATCCTCTTTAAAGAAAAAAAGGATAGTCCCACTACAGTTACCACCCTCAACGGTTAAAGAGAGTAAGAGTGCTGCTGTTGCCACCTCTCAGTGTCTGTTCTAGAGCCATCTAGATAATTATTATTATTATTTATTTATAGAGCTATAGAGTGCCCTTAATTCCAGAGCACTATACAATAGATATGGGTAACGAGCAGAAACAACACAAGATCAAAACACATTACATGAAGGCAAATGGCAGACTGGTACATGGGGAAGAGGACCCTTCCCGCGAGGGCTTACAATCTATAGATCCACTGCCTCTGATGGACCTTCTGTTTTAAAATTTACGCCACTGATCCACCGGCATCTAATGATGGAGAAAAGGTAAGTATACACCACTGATTCTCCATTGCTGTCCCAGGAGAAAATTGATATTACACCGATGATCCACCAAGGTCCACTGCTGTCCATGGCGGAAATTTAATCATTGACTGGCTGATTGACATTTTTTGTCATTTGTTAATAGTCATTTTCTAATTTTTGACATCTGTTAAAAAAATCACTACTCTGTAATAGTCCCATTATTGTAGCTACTCTAGTTTGGCTTTTTTATTCGGATTTGTTTGTATTTGGTTCACGAATAATTACAAAAATTTGCAAACCTGGCAAAACTAATTTTCGGCTGCTTTGCTCATCAGTAATCTTCACTTCTTAAAGTCTGCTGGCTCAACCAACAACTGGTAGCAGCAGTGATGGCTAAGGCCACATTCACACGTAAGCATATTTTCCTGGATGAAAATCTGGATCCTCTATTTTTTAACAAAACACAGTATTCACTGAACTCAAGGAGAACAGTGAAAAAAAACTCCAATGAAGTACTCAAGTAATCAAGAGTCTACACTGATGCCCCCAAAAATTTAAATATGCAAAACAAGAGTCCGTAGAGTCTCGGTTGCGAGTCTCAAAACATAGGATAGCCAGATATCTCTAGCCTGTTGCCACGGGGGGCCTCCATGATGGGGAGAGCACCACACCACCCTGATAAATAGCCCCTTAAGTCCCACTCGGTTGCGAGTATTGGAACACAAACAGGGAAATACCAGGGTGGCCCCTTTTTGTCAATGTCTAACTCAAGGTACGAGTATTGCGATCATGACAAGGGCTTGCCAAGGCAGGCCTCCATCAACAGACAGCCGTTTTGGGGTATTTGCCCCTCGTCAGTGTGGAGTAGGATTCTGGCTAGTTGGGGCAATAACAAATCAACCAACAAAACACAGTAATCACTGAACTCAAGGAGAACAGTGAATAAAACTCCAATGAAGTACTCAATCAAGAGTCTACACTGATGCCCCCCAAAATTTTAATATGCAAAACAAGAGTCCGTGGAGTCTCGGTTGCAAGTCTCAAAACATGGGATAGCCAGATATCTCTAGCCTGTTGCCACGGGGGCCTCCATGATGGGGAGAGCACCACACCACCCTGATAAATAGCCCCTTAAGTCCCACTCGGTTGCGAGTATTGGAACACAAACAGGGAAATACCAGGGTGGCTGTCATGGCCGCGGCGGCGTCCCGTGCTCCGGGCCGCCGCCGCGACCGCCATCTAGCTCAGGCAGCTGCCGGGGTCCTGGTGCAGGGACCCGGCGCTGCGGTCTGTTCGGCCCCGGGGGGCGCCTCACCTCGTCCCGCTCCGCCTTCCGTCTGTGCCGGCCGGCGCGCGCGTCCCCGCCTCCTAGGGCGCGCACGCGTCGGCTGTCTCAGATTTAAAGGGCCAGTCCGTCCCTAATTGGTAGTTGCACCCAATCACTCCCTATAAATCCCAGCATGCCCTGTCCCCTGTGTTGGAGCCTCTACATGCTTTCCATAGCGTTTGGCCCAGCTCCCTGTTGTTCCTGATACCTGTCCGCTACCTGGTCCCTAGTCCTTGTTCCTGTTTCCTGCCCGCTACCCAGTCCCTACTCCTAGTCCCTGGTTCCTGCTTCCCGTCTCTCTGCTGTTCCTGTGTTCAGCCTGTCACCTGCGGTACGCCTACACGCCACTGTCAGTACCTACTCCTGCCACGCCTCGCCTGCCGTCACCAGCAACCAAGCCAGGGGTAGCGACCTGGGGGTCGTCTGCCGCAGCAAGTCCATCCCGCTTTGCGGCGGGCTCTGGTGAAAACCAGCGGCCCCTTAGACTCCGCTCCCTGGTGAGGTTTGTGCCATCGCTGGTGCCGGTCCAGTGGATCCACTACTCCAGGCGTAACAGTAGGCTCCAACCATGGATCCCGGCGAGGTGCCTGATCTCCGTGACGTCGCCAGAGTGGTCGCTCAACAGGCTCAACAGATCCAGCAGCAGTCACAGCAAATCCAGCAATTGACTGCCGCCCTACAGCAGCATACTACAGGCCCGCGCCCACCACCACCTGCAGCCACCTCGGGACTTCGATTGGCCCTCCCGAATAAATATGGAGGCGATCCCAAGTTGTGCAGGGGATTCCTGACTCAATGCACAATGCATATTGAACTGTTAAGTAGTCAGTTTCCCACCGAGCGCTCTAAAGTGGCCTTTATCATCAGCCTATTGGAGGGTAGAGCTCTGGCCTGGGCCACGCCACTGTGGGACCGTGATGATCCTGTTGCTGCCAATCTCCGGGCCTTCCTGGCCGAGTTTCGCTCCGTCTTTGAGGAACCCGCCCGTGCCACCTCAGCTGAGACTGCTCTTCTCAACCTCTCTCAAGGGAGCTCCTCTGTCGGTGACTACGCCATCCAGTTCCGCACCCTGGCAGCTGAATTGGACTGGAACGAGGCCGCCCTAGTAGCCACCTTCAAGAAGGGCCTATCCAGCCGAGTGAAAGACGTACTCTCAGTCCACGACCTCCCTCCTTCTCTAAACGATCTTATCTTACTGGCTACCAGAGTCGACAACCGGTTTTCCGAGAGAGAGGAGGAGGTCCGGCAGGAACGACGACTGAGCCTGCCCCGTCGCCATCCTCGGCTGGCACTGGTGTTCCAGAGTCCCGTTGCTCCTATACCCCAGTTGTCTCCAGAAGTCCCTATGCAGGTGGAACGAGCTCGCCTGACGACTGATGAGAGAGCCCGTCGGATGGAGCTGAATCTCTGTCTCTATTGCGGTGGTGCAGATCACTACCGGCAGAGATGTCCCCAACGTCCTCAGCGTCCGGGAAACGCTCGCACCTAGGTCCGGTGGGAGAGGCCTCCCTAGGTGTGAATGCCACCTCTCCAAGGTTGACTATACCCGTCTCCATCCAGACGCCTTCAGGGCAAGTTTTCCAGACTACTGCCCTCATCGACTCTGGCTCTGCTGGCAGTTTCATCTCTGCTTCTTTGGTCCAAAGATGGCGGCTACCCGTGATCCAGTTAGCCCAACCCCGGTCTATCTCTTCGGTTACGGGGGAGATTCTTACCGAAACTGTGCACTGCCAGACGGCACCCCTAGCCCTCCAGGTGGGCGCCTTACATCAGGAGAGGATCTCCTTCTATGTCTTGTGCCATTCCTCTTCTAACATCCTGCTGGGTCTTCCTTGGCTGCAATATCATACCCCTAAGCTGGACTGGAGAACTGGGGAGGTTCTCAGCTGGGGCCAGGACTGTCATAACCGGTGTCTGAGATCTCCTCAACCCAAGTGCTCTACGAGGTCACCTGCTGATGTCAAGCCTCTAGCCGGTCTACCGGAGGACTACCAAGATTTCGGTGATGTTTTCTCGGCCAAGGAGGCGGACTCTCTACCACCTCATCGGGCCTATGATTGCCCTATAGACCTTCTTCCCGGGGCATCTCCTCCACGTGGTCGGGTATACCCTCTCTCTGTGCCCGAGACTGAAGCCATGTCCTCCTACATCCGGGAGAACTTACAAAAGGGCTTCATCCGTAAATCCACGTCTCCCGCTGGCGCAGGATTCTTCTTTGTCCAGAAGAAGGACGGTTCCCTTCGCCCATGCATAGACTACCGGGGCTTGAATAAGGTGACTGTTAAGAATCGCTATCCTCTTCCACTTATTCCTGAACTATTCGACCGTCTTCGTGGAGCTAGGATCTTCTCCAAGCTGGATCTCAGGGGAGCGTACAACTTGATCCGTATTCGTAAAGGAGACGAATGGAAGACCGCTTTCAACACCAGAGATGGGCACTACGAATACCTGGTCATGCCATTCGGCCTATGCAATGCCCCAGCGGTCTTCCAGGAATTCGTGAACGACATCTTCCGAGACCTCCTCTATGTCTGCGTCATTGTCTATTTGGATGACATTTTGGTCTTCTCCCCAGATCAGCAGACTCATGTGGCACAAGTGCGTCAGGTCCTCCGAAGACTACGGGCCAATCATTTATACGCCAAGCTTGAGAAGTGTGTTTTCCATTAGCGCAGTCTTCCATTTCTTGGCTATATCGTCTCCGACCAGGGTCTACAAATGGATCCGGCCAAGCTCTCAGCTGTCCTCCAATGGCCACGCCCTGTGGGACTTAGAGCTATCCAGCGTTTCCTTGGATTCGCCAACTATTATCGGCAATTCATCCCTCACTTCTCTACCCTGGTCGCACCCATCGTGGCTCTCACTAAAAAGAAGGCGGACCCCAGACGTTGGCCTTCAGAGGCCGAACAAGCCTTCAATAGCCTTAAGTCTGCCTTTGCCTCTGCTCCTGCCCTAGTCCGCCCGGATGTCTCCAGGCCGTTTTCTCTCGAGGTCGATGCTTCTTCTGTGGGCGCAGGAGCCGTTCTCTCGCAAAGGGACACATCAGGCAAGACCAGAACCTGCGGGTTCTTTTCTAAGACTTTCTCCCCTGCCGAGAGGAACTATACTATTGGGGACCGTGAACTCCTGGCCATTAAGTTGGCACTGGAGGAGTGGCGTCATCTACTAGAGGGGGCTAAACACCCCGTTAACATCTACACGGACCACAAGAACCTCCTCTACCTCCAGTCGGCTCAACGCCTCAATCCCCGGCAGGCCAGGTGGTCTCTCTTCTTCTCTCGGTTCAACTTTACCATCCATTTCCGTCCAGCCAAGAAGAATTTAAAGGCCGATGCATTATCCCGAGCATCCGATGTCATGGGGCAAGAGGAATCTCCTCGTCACATTATACCTCTCGACCTCCTAGTACCAGTTGCTACTTCTGCTCTGCAGAGACTGCCCCCTGGGAAGACTTATGTGCCCCCCGCGCTCCGTAAACGCATCTTGAAGTGGGGGCATTCCTCTTTGGTGGCCGGGCATCCGGGAACTCAAAAGACTGGGCAATTGATCTCCCGTCACTACTGGTGGCCCAATCTCCTCCAGGATGTCAAGGATTTTGTGGCTTCCTGTGCAGTCTGTGCCAGGAATAAGTCTCCCCGTCTAAGACCTGCCGGCCTACTTTTGCCCTTGCCAGTCCCGGACCATCCCTGGCACCACATTGGGATGGATTTCATCACAGACCTACCTCCATCTGTGGGCAATACAGTTATTTGGGTGGTGACGGACCGCTTCTCTAAGATGGCTCACTTCGTGGCTCTTCCTGGCCTACCCTCTGCTCCTCGTCTGGCTCAGTTGTTCTTCCGACACATCTTCCGCCTGCATGGACTTCCTCTTCACATTGTGTCCGACCGAGGCTCTCAATTTGTCTCTAAGTTTTGGCGTGCCCTCTGCTCGCAGCTCCAAGTAAAGCTGGACTTCTCATCAGCCTACCATCCCCAGTCTAACGGGCAAGTGGAGAGAGTCAATCAGATCCTGGGTAACTATCTACGGCATTTTGTGTCCAGCCGCCAAGACAACTGGTCCGATCTCCTTCCATGGGCGGAATTCTCCTATAACCATCTGGACTCGAGTTCCACAGGCAAGTCTCCTTTCTATGTGGTCTACGGGCATCATCCTCGTCCTCCTCTGCCTCTCTCTCCATCCTCTGGGGTCCCAGCCGTGGAGGAGCTGTTATCTGACCTGCAGTCGATCTGGGAACAAACTCGACAGTCCTTACTCAAAGCCTCTGAACGCATGAAGGACCAGGCTGATAAGAAGAGGAGACCTGCCACGAATTTTCGTCCAGGTGACAAAGTCTGGCTCTCGGCCAAATATGTTCGACTCAAGATTCCCAGCTACAAGTTGGGTCCTCGATTCCTTGGTCCTTTTTCGGTGCTAAAACGCATCAACCCTGTCACCTACAAACTCCGCCTGCCCCCTACTATGCGGATTCCAAACGCCTTCCATGTCTCCCTCTTGAAGCCTGTGGTCCTCAACCGGTTCTCCGATCAGTCTCCGTTCTCTGTACCACAAGCCGTCTCAGACGACGTCTACGTTGTTAAAGATATTCTGGCCATGAAAACTGTCAGAGGGAGACGTTTCTTCCTGGTGGACTGGAGAGGATTTGGTCCTGAGGAGAGGTCCTGGGAACCCGAGGCTAACATCCTGGATAAAGATCTCATCAAGGGGTTCCTGCAGGCAAGAAAGAGGGGGAGGCCAAAGGGGGGGGGGTACTGTCATGGCCGCGGCGGCGTCCCGTGCTCCGGGCCGCCGCCGCGACCGCCATCTAGCTCAGGCAGCTGCCGGGGTCCTGGTGCAGGGACCCGGCGCTGCGGTCTGTTTGGCCCCGGGGGGCGCCTCACCTCGTCCCGCTCCGCCTTCCGTCTGTGCCGGCCGGCGCGCGCATCCCCGCCTCCTAGGGCGCGCGCGCGCCGGCTGTCTCAGATTTAAAGGGCCAGTCCGTCCCTAATTGGTAGTTGCACCCAATCACTCCCTATAAATCCCAGCATGCCCTGTCCCCTGTGTTGGAGCCTCTACATGCTTTCCATAGCGTTTGGCCCAGCTCCCTGTTGTTCCTGATACCTGTCCGCTACCTGGTCCCTAGTCCTTGTTCCTGTTTCCTGCCCGCTACCCAGTCCCTACTCCTAGTCCCTGGTTCCTGCTTCCCGTCTCTCTGCTGTTCCTGTGTTCAGCCTGTCACCTGCGGTTCGCCTACACGCCACTGTCAGTACCTACTCCTGCCACGCCTCGCCTGCCGTCACCAGCAACCAAGCCAGGGGTAGCGACCTGGGGGTCGTCTGCCGCAGCAAGTCCATCCCGCTTTGCGGCGGGCTCTGGTGAAAACCAGCGGCCCCCTTAGACTCCGCTCCCTGGTGAGGTTTGTGCCATCGCTGGTGCCGGTCCAGTGGATCCACTACTCCAGGCGTAACAGTGGCTCCTTTTTGTCAATGTCTAACTCAAGGTACGAGTATTGCCATCATGACAAGGGCTTGCCATGGCTGGCCTCCATCCACAGACAGCTGTTTCGGGGTATTTGCCCCTTCTCAGTGTGGAGTAGGGATTCTGACCAACAAAACACAGTAATCACAAGGAGAACAGTGAAATAAACTCCAATGAAGTACTCAATCAAGAGTCTCCACTGATGCCCCCCAAAATTTAAATATGCAAAACAAGAGTCCGTGGAGTCTCGGTTGCGAGTCTCAAAACGCGGGATAGCCCGTGGCAACAGCCTAGAGATCCTCTATGTTTTATCTGCAATCCGCAAAAAAATCATCCGTTTTGCATCCGTTTTTTGTTCTGTTTTTAATCTGTTTTTTTGCGGATCCAAAAAAAGGTGTAGTGAAGAAAAAAAAAGGGGATGGCAAAAATGATGTAATTTGCTGTCCCAACACCCAAAAAAAGGTCACCTGGTTGTCTAGGGGTCATTTTACAGTCATTTCTATCAGGGAGGATTTTTCTGGCAGGAGACTGGTGATGTCACGAAAAAAACGGATCAGTGATATGGATGGTTTTTTAACAAACTTGCCTTCGCCCGTGGTAGCGCTACCCTCGCTTGACATATCAGCGCAGCTTCCCTGGGCTGCGAGGGTAGCTGGCATAGAGAAACGCCGGTACATTTATCCACATGCTGTGCAGCTTGTGAATGCTGTCAGGAGACTGAGGCGCCGGGTCAGTCAAATCCGGTCCCAGTCTTCCAGATCTCCTTGATCTGGTCTTCCTGAGAAGCTCTATATAAGGCTTCAGCTGCTTATGGGAGTTTCCTGTAAATTGGTTTCAAAGCGTCACTAGCATTTATCTACCTGCTGATACCTGTTGTTCTACTGACCTCTGCCTGTACCTTGGAATTCCCTTTGTCTCTGTAATTTGGTTTTTGACGTGCTTCTCCTGGACTTTCTGACCTCGGCTTGATATCTGCCACTTTGCCTCTGTTTTGTGATTTTGTTCCTGATGTGTTCTCCTGGTTTGACCTGGCTAGTCTGACTTAGTTATTTCTGTCCTTTTCCCTATCCCTCACAATATCTTAGGAAGGGACTGCCGCCCAGTTGGGGGCCACTATTTAGGGTGGTCGTCAAGCAGGCAGGGACAGCGAGGGGGTTTAGTTCCAGGGCTGCACTCACCTTTTACCCCTCCGGACATTACAGGTTTTGCGGATTGCACTTTACTCTCCGCAAATTTTGTGCTCTTCATAGACTTCTATTGGGGTGTCCATTCCGTAATTACGGACCATATTACATGTCCGGTTTTTTTTTGTCACGGATTGTGGATCCGCAAAAAAACTGGATGTATGAATAGCACCATTGAAAATAATGGGTTTTAATGGATTCCGTATTTCCCGATCTGGGAAACTGGATGAAAAATACTGATGTGTGAATTAGGCCTAAGCATTTATTTCAGTTAGAATAACAACATGAGGGATCTGTGAGCTGAGTGTTCATTTTTATTTATATATTTTTTATTTTATCCCAGAAACAGAAAATTGGGCAGAAAATGACCACTTGGTCCATCTAGTTTGCTCTTTTAGTAATTCGCTTCTTAATAATTTAGAATAGATATACAGTATGTTTACCCAGGCATGTTTTCATTCTGTTATTGTAGATTCACCAACCACATGTGCTGGAAGATTGTTTCAAATATCTACTAGTGATAAGCCAACATGTTCGTAAATGTTCATATGTTTGTACAACCATGACGCTAATGCGCTAATTACGAAATGTGCGTTTCTACTATACGTTCATTATTTGTTTGTGAACGTTCGTCGAACATGAACACGAACCGATCACAATCATTTTTTTTTTATGTTTGTGTTCGGGATCCGAACCGAACATCAGGATGTTTGCTCATCGCTAATATCTACTACTCTCTTTCAGTAAAGTAATATTTTCTCATGTTGTTTCTGATCTTTTTTTCTCCAGTTAGTCTGAGATTATGTCTCCTTGTCTGTGCTTTTAGTTTCTTATTAAAAAGACTTCCCTTCTAAACCTTATTTAAAGGTTTTGCTCATGTCCCCTCTTTCCCTTCTTTCCTCCAGACTATACAGATTTAGACCCTTAAATGGGGGTTGGCCACTTCTTATACATTATTACCCTACTGATTTATTAAGAAAGGGCCAATACTTAGACTTATGGTGCCTTCAGGGATTCACCGTTTTTTCCCCTTTAGGCAAGGCCTTCCAGCCAATCATTACAGCTTGTGTGTTCCTGCTGTGCTCCTTCTCCTTCCCCTGGAAGTTCAGCCCAGGAGAGGCATGTGATCAGCAGCCCGTCGACTGCTTCTTCCCGGCATCCAATGGGAGCTAGGCATTCGGTGCCTGTGCAGTGCTCTTCTGCCCTGCTGTGTCAAAGGATCCTGGTATGTGTACTATTGAGCACAACAGCATTCGGTCTCTGCTCAGTGCTCTCTCGTCCTTCTTCTCTCCCGTTCTGTTGTGCTCAGTAGTACACATACCAGGATCCTTTGACAAAGCAGGACAGAAGAGCACTGCGCAGGCACCGAATGCCTAGCTCCCAGTAGATGCCGAGAAGAAGCAGTGAATGGGCTGCTGATCACATGCCTCTCCTGCGCTGAACTTCCAGCGGAAGGAGAAGGAGCGCAGCGGGAACGCACAAGCTGTAATGATTGGCTGGAGAGCCTTGCCTAAAGGGGAAAAAACTGTGAATTCCTGAAGGCACCATAAGTCTAAGTATTGACCCTTTCTAAATAAATCAGTAGGGTAATAATGTATAAGAAGTGGCCAACCCCTTTAAGTCTTTCCTTTATGATAAAACCCTCCACCATTTTTGTAGCCCATCTTTGGACCTATTCTATTTTATCAATATCTTTTTGTAGGATAGGTCTCCAGGACTGGACACAGCATTCCAGATGTGGTCTCACTATCACACAATCACAATTTCCTTCCTACTGGTTATGCCTGTAGCTATACAGCCCAGCATACAATTAGCTTTCTCTACTATATAACCTCTTTAATTTTTTTTATATTACATGGTGTCCGTAAATGCTCATTCAGCGGCAAGTGCCTTCCTTTAAGCATGGATGATTGTCCAAAAGGGTGTGTTTATTAATAGGGAAGCTGCAGACAAGATACTACCAGATACCCCTGGCAATAGCTTATTCCGGGCAGAACATAGAATCAGCCATGCCATCCAAAGACTTATGTTGTCTCTATGGTAAGTATTTACATGATTTAAATATTGTTTTCTACACTAAACCGTACTTTTATTTTACTCATATCACTAAAATAGAAAAGGTAGCAACCTACAGTATAATGCTTCCATAATGAAAATACATAGCCCTTTTGTCCATTCACTTTTGCTTTTGTAACAAACTATAACTATTGTCAAACCAATGGAGGTCCTAAGAGTGTTGTCTGTAGCATCTATTGATTATCCTTAGGATAGGTCGTGAATATCTGTTCAGTGGGTGAGCCAACACCTGGCACCTCACCATTCAGCTGTTTGCCAGAGCTATAGCACCTGTATACACAGAGAACAGAGCCAATGGCAAAATGTATATCATGTAGTGACCATAATATACTACCAGTGTCGGGCTGGCCCACCAGAAGACCGGACGATCCTCCGGTGGGCCCCCAGCTTTAGAACATGCACAAACACTGACTGACATGTCATTTCTCACTGGTTCTTTATTGGGCGACCCCCAGGATAATTTCCCCTGGTGGTCCCCAGATACCCCTGTCCGACACTGTATACTACACAGCCCCTGGACAATAATATATGAAGCTGTCTACTTCCAGATTTGTTCTCTATGTATAGAAAACAGCTGATTGTTAGCACCCCATTGGACTGATATTCATAACCTATCTTGGGGAAAGGCCAACAAAAATTTTAAAATGATGTTCTTATATCCAATTAAATAATAAATGGGCTAACTGTCTTGGTTAGACATTCCCTTTAAGATTGAATTTGTTTATTTTCAGACTTTGCAACTTTTACATTCTTCTTTATATTTAGGTTTGCTGATCACTCGAGTTTGCACACAGCTTGTCTCTAATTTACAACAAGTGTAAAAATAAACCTCTGCATACTATTTGGCTACTTATAAATGAGGCGATGAAAGATATTTCTTCTATATACAGTTTCCCCAGACTTCTATACAGTAATTAGTATCTGCAAATATAGAGACGGAGTCTATTAGGCATTACTGTACAATCTGAGAATGTTATTGGTTTCCTCCCCAGTAGAGATTACAATCTAATTTTCCTTCTTACTGACACTAAATGAACACAGGTATCTGGGTCAATTAATCCTAGACTATTTGATACATTGTATGTCTTTCAATTGCAGCTGGAAACAGATGCAAATGAAACAAACTAAATTTAAATGGTAAGTAAGTATTCAAAGGGAAGCTCAATGGGAAGGAGAACAATGGTTTATTAAAGGGGTACTGCAATATAAGAAAAATTTATTTAAATTAGACTATCACCCCAAGATATTTAACTTATATACTGTAGTGTTACTACCAATAGTCCTCGCTTCAGTGGCTTCTCCGTGTTTCACCACTGACCGGAAACTGAAAACAGGACTAGAAAACTTCTATTGATCCCAACTTCTCCCTCCTGTGGCAACGTATAATCTTTGATGTCACAGGAGGCTTGGCTAGATTTCGCCACTGTCTCCCACCATCTCAGACCAGCCCCTCCAGCCTACACCTGAGCATGCAAGGAGTAAAAGAAGCAGGTGCTGCAACCTCAGCAAGGCAAAAAAGCAAGGCAAAATAAAGTACAAACTTCACAATAAAGTGCAACGTCACTGATTGTGCAAACTTTTGCAGTAAAATTAGGGCTATGTTCATACATGTTGGAGTTTCATTGCAGTACTGCAGCATCTTTACAAAAATGATGCAGTACTGCAATGAATACAGCGTGCTGTGTGGTGTTACAGATAGAGAATACAGCGTGCTGTGTGGTGTTACAGATAGAGAATACAGTGTGCTGTGTGGTGTTACAGGGAGAGAATACAGCGTGCTGTGTGGTGTTACAGGTAGAGAATACAGCGTGCTGTGTGGTGTTACAGATAGAGAATACAGCAGGTTGTGTGGTGTTACAGGTAGAGAATATAGGGTACTGTGTGGTGTTGCAGGTAGAGAACACAGCATGCTGTGTGGTGTTACAATATAAAAATGAACAGCGCTCCATAGTGTAGAAATCAAGCAAAAGGGCATCAGGAAAAAGAGAAAATGGACATTCTCACCTGATGGTGTTGTGTAAATAAAAGGCACAACACTTGACCACAGCAGGCAAATGAACCAAAGCCACTCCCAGGCTGCCACAACGGGATAGTAACAGCAACAAAATCCTCCACTCCACAACTCGGTCCATCGGGCGCAGGTCCAGGTAAAAAAGCAAGGCAAAATAAAGTACAAAAAACTTATTAAAAAATGACACAACGCATTTCAAGATCGGACCGATTCCTTTCTCAAGTGGACACTTGAGAAAGGGATCAGTGCGATCTCGAAGCGCGTTGTGTAGTTTTTTTTATAACTGTTTAGTACTTTATTTTGCCTTACTTTTTTACTTGGACCTGTGCCCGTTGGACCCACTTGTGGAGTGGAGGATTTAGTTGCTGTGTGGTGTTACAGGTAGAGAATACAGCATGCTGTGTGATGTTACAGGTAGAGAATACAGCGTGCTGTGTGATATTACAGGTAGAAAATACAGCGTGCTGTGTGGTGTTACAGATACAGAATACAGTGTACTGTGTGGTGTTACAGGTAGAGAATACAATGTGCTGTGTGGTGTTACAGATAGAGAATACAGTGTGCTGTGTGGTGTTACAGGTAGAGAATACAGCGTGCTGTGTGGTGTTAAAGGTAGAGAATACAGCATGCTGTGTGGTGTTACAGGTAGAGAATACAGCGTGCTGTGTGGTGTTACAGGTAGAGAATACATAGTGCTGTGTGGTGTTACAGGTAGTAACTGTGTGCTGTGTGGTGTAACAGGTAGAGAATACAGCGTGCTGTGTGGTGTTACAGGTAGAGAATACAGTGTGCTGTGTGATGTTACAGGTAGAGAATACTGTGTTGTGTGGGGTTACAGGTAGAGAATACAGCATACTGTGTGGTGTTACAGGTAGAGAATACAGCATGCTGTGTGGTTTTACAGGTAGAGAATACAGCGTGCTGTTTGGTGTTACAGGTAGAGAATACAGTGTGCTGTGTGGTGTTACAGGTAGAGAATACAGCGTGCTGTGTGGTGTTACAGGTAGAGAATACAGCGTGCTGTGTGGTGTTATAGGTAGAGAATACAGCGTGCTGTGTGGTGTTACAGGTAGAGAATACAGCGTGCTGTGTGGTGTTACAGGTAGAGAATACAGCGTGCTGTGTGGTGTTACAGGTAGTAACAGTGCGCTGTGTGGTGTTGCAGATAGAGAATACAGCATGCTGTGTGGTTTTACAGGTAGAGAATACAGCGTGCTGTGTGGTGTTACAGGTAGAGAATACAGTGTGCTGTGTGGTGTTACAGGTAGAGAATACAGCGTGCTGTGTGGTGTTACAGGTAGAGAATACAACGTGCTGTGTAGTGTTACAGGTAGAGAATACAGCATGCTGTGTGGTGTTACAGGTAGAGAATACAGCGTGCTGTGTGGTGTTACAGGTAGAGAATATAGCATGCTGGGTGGTGTTACAGGTAGAGAATACAGTGTGCTGTGTGGTGTTACAGGTAGAGAATAGTGTGCTGTGTGGTGTTACAGGTAGAGAATACAGCGTGCTGTGTGGTGTTAAAGGTAGAGAATACACTCAGTAGCGGATTATAATAGGTCCATTTCGGGTGGTAGCCCGGGGCCCTGAGCTCCTGGGGGCCCATGGCCCCCCAAACAGACTTATACTTTCAGTGGTGTATTGTCTCCAGGCTACAGTTTTGCCATGATTTGCATAAAAATCACTGCTTTTTACCGCACAAATCAGGGTAAAACTGCAGCCAGGAGACAATGCAGTAACATTAGAAAACCTACTGAAGGACCTTATCATGTGACAACGATGTCACCACAGGTCCTTTACAGGCTGCATTATGAAAGAAAAAAACTAAAACTAGTGCCGCCATAGTTACAGTGGGTTGAGGGGGCCAAGATTAGGGAGCATCCCGGGGCCCATGGTAAAGTTAATCCGCCCTTGAATACAGTGTGCTGTGTGATGCTACAGGTAGAGAATACAGCAACCTGTGTGGTGTTACAGGTAGAGAATACAGAGTGCTGTGTGGTGTTACAGGTAGAGAATACAGCGTGCTGTGTGGTGTTACAGGTAGAGAATACAGTGTGCTGTGTGGTGTTACAGGTAGAGAATACAGTGTGCTGTGTGGTGTTACAGGTAGAAAATACAGCGTGCTGTGTGGTGTTACAGGTAGAGAATACAGCGTGCTGTGTGGTGTTACAGGTAGAGAATACAGCGTGCTGTGTGGTGTTACAGGTAGAGAATACAGCGTGCTGTGTGGTGTTAAAGGTAGAGAATACAGCATGCTGTGTGGTGTTACAGGTAGAGAATACAGCGTGCTGTGTGGTGTTACAGGTAGAGAATACATAGTGCTGTGTGGTGTTACAGGTAGTAACTGTGTGCTGTGTGGTGTAACAGGTAGAAATTACAGCGTGCTGTGTGGTGTTACAGGTAGAGAATACAGTGTGCTGTGTGATGTTACAGGTAGAGAATACTGTGTTGTGTGGGGTTACAGGTAGAGAATACAGCATGCTGTGTGGTGTTACAGGTAGAGAATACAGCATGCTGTGTGGTTTTACAGGTAGAGAATACAGCGTGCTGTTTGGTG
Source organism: Dendropsophus ebraccatus (assembly GCF_027789765.1). NCBI lineage: Eukaryota > Metazoa > Chordata > Amphibia > Anura > Hylidae > Dendropsophus > Dendropsophus ebraccatus. The sequence continues at coordinate 86,408 of NW_027210153.1, read as the reverse complement.
TTACAGGTAGAGAATACAGTGTGCTGTGTGGTGTTACAGGTAGAGAATACAGCGTGCTGTGTGGTGTTACAGGTAGAGAATACAGCGTGCTGTGTGGTGTTACAGGTAGAGAATACAGCGTGCTGTGTGGTGTTACAGGTAGAGAATACAGCGTGCTGTGTGGTGTTACAGGTAGAGAATACAGCGTGCTGTGTGGTGTTACAGGTAGTAACAGTGCGCTGTGTGGTGTTACAGATAGAGAATACAGCATGCTGTGTGGTTTTACAGGTAGAGAATACAGCGTGCTGTTTGGTGTTACAGGTAGAGAATACAGTGTGCTGTGTGGTGTTACAGGTAGAGAATACAGCGTGCTGTGTGGTGTTACAGGTAGAGAATACAACGTGCTGTGTGGTGTTACAGGTAGAGAATACAGCATGCTGTGTGGTGTTACAGGTAGAGAATACAGCGTGCTGTGTGGTGTTACAGGTAGAGAATATAGCATGCTGGGTGGTGTTACAGGTAGAGAATACAGTGTGCTGTGTGGTGTTACAGGTAGAGAATAGTGTGCTGTGTGGTGTTACAGGTAGAGAATACAGCGTGCTGTGTGGTGTTAAAGGTAGAGAATACACTCAGTAGCGGATTATAATAGGTCCATTTCGGGTGGTAGCCCGGGGCCCTGAGCTCCTGGGGCCCATGGCCCCCCAAACAGACTTATACTTTCAGTGGTGTATTGTCTCCAGGCTTTAGTTTTGCCATGATTTGCATAAAAATCACTGCTTTTTACCGCACAAATCAGGGTAAAACTGCAGCCAGGAGACAATGCAGTAACATTAGAAAACCTACTGAAGGACCTTATCATGTGACCACAGGTCCTTTACAGGCTGCATTATGAAAGAAAAAAACTAAAACTAGTGCCGCCATAGTTACAGTGGGTTGAGGGGGCCAAGATTAGGGAGCATCCCGGGGCCCATGGTAAAGTTAATCCGCCCTTGAATACAGTGTGCTGTGTGATGCTACAGGTAGAGAATACAGCAACCTGTGTGGTGTTACAGGTAGAGAATACAGAGTGCTGTGTGGTGTTACAGGTAGAGAATACAGCGTGCTGTGTGGTGTTACAGGTAGAGAATACAGCGTGCTGTGTGGTGTTACAGGTAGAGAATACAGCATGCTGTGTGGTGTTACAGGTAGAGAATACAGCGTGCTGTGTGGTGTTACAGGTAGAGAATACAGTGTGCTGTGTGGTGTTACAGGTAGAGAATGCAGTGTGATGTGTGGTGTTCCAGGTAAAGAATACAGTGTGCTGTGTGGTGTTACAGATACAGAATATAGCATACTGTTTGGGTGGGGCCACTATGAAATGATAAAGTACTGCAAATAATTCAGTTAAATTATTTAATTCTATTAAAATTCAAAGTGTGAACACAGCCAAGATGTTCTGCAACAGCTTATGGGGGAGAGTAGGCATAGTGAAGGACTGAGATAAACAGCTGAGGGAAAGCAATGCATTGTAGAACTTGTAGTACTGAGAAACTGTTCAGCCAGGAAGTACCGCCAGAAAATACAAAACCAAGACCCCCAAAACAAATGGATTTTTGGAAGTTTCAGAACTGGGTAAGACAAGGAAGCAACGCTATATGCTTTTGCAGCTGGTTTATTTATTTTACTTTAGTATTGGCTTATCTGGCCCCCCTGATATACCCCACCCCTGCACAGGGCCCTGCATACATACTGGCTCCTGCGTGTCCCACTCTCGGTGCCAGTCCCCAAAATGCAAATGAGCGGAGATGAGTCACCTGGAGCGGAACTCGCAGCATGAAATCTGCTGCGGTATGGTATGTTTGAAGGCACCCTTAAAGGAGAGGTCTGGCCAGACCCATATTTTAGCAAGTGCTGGGGAGGGGCAGATGGAAAGAAATAAAGTGCTCTTATCCACACACACCCCTATCCCCCCCCCGCTCCAGCGCTGGTGGATGCATACTGCCGCTGTATGCGCCCACCAGCACTGGAGCGGGAAAGATAAGAGCAGTTTAGTTTTTTTTTCTCCCTTCACTTGCTAAAAAATGGGTCCGGCCAGACTTCTCTTTTAGGGTATAAACCCACACACCGTATATGCAGCGTATTTACTGCTGCGATACGCAGCAAACTCGCAGCAGATTAGATCTAAATAACTGAACACAGCATCAAATCTGTACCAACAAATCTGCTGTGTATTTGTTGCGTATCTGCTGCGTATACGGTGTGTGGGTTTATACCCTTATAAAGCAGTGAAGAATAACAGGCTCCACATACCCTCCTGGTGCTAGACTGCTCCATTACAGTGGAAAAACCAGCAGTTATGTCCTGGCTATAAGGAATTACAAGACCCCCCTCCTCCACCCTTTCCTCATTAAAAAGAAACACAATGAAGTTTCACATCACACATTAACAGTAGTTGTAATGCATAAAGGCTCATATTATAGACAAATCTTTATAAAATATGTTACATAGATCAATTTGTTGCCCATTAGTTGTTCTTAATTGATTATTCTTACAACCATTAGAGCCCTCTGGTTTTAAGTTTGTTTTTTTTAATTATATTGATTGTGTTCATGCATGATAGAGTATACTATATATTTTAACAGTTTTGCTGAATATCTTTAGGGTGGATACATATTTTATATTTTACATTTTTTAAGCTATGGAAGGGTATTAGCACAAATCCATTGATGAGCTGCTGGTTTGATTGCATATATTAGGTTTTATTATAAACTGTTTTTTATTTTTGGAAGTTTTTTTTTTACTTCCATATGACTCCACGAGGAAAAAAAAACCTTGACATATTTCAATTTTCATATAATACTGGGCTGCCATTTCCTGTTTTCTGTAGCTAATTTGTCAATTTATATATAGACTAGGAAAAAATAAACAGAGTCATCCTATTATCATGAGGTAAACGAGGTAAATGAGTAGTCCAGCAAATATTTTTATTAAATATTGTATTGCCCCCCAAAAGTTATACAAATCACCAGTTTACACAATATACACTTATTACGGGAAATGCACATAAAGTGTTTTTTTCCCTGCACTTACTACTGTATAAAGGCTTCACTTCCTGGATAACATGGTGATGTCACGACCCGACTCCCAGAGCTGTGTGGGCTCTGGCTGCTGGAGAGGATGATGGCAGGGGTATGCTCAGTGTTCCTCCAGTGCCCTGTGTCCCTCAGTGTCCCTCTGCCATCATCCTTTCCAGCAGCCACAGCCCGCACAGCTCTGGGAGTCGGGTCGTGACATCACCATTTTATCCCACCACCACCTTCAAGTATTTGTCATTTTCAGCACTTTGCCTGCTTTACATTATAAAATGCACTTGAGAAAGGTGTCCCAGTCCTCCTTTAGGTGAAAAATGGCTTTTGATCATTGATGGACATTGTCAGTGAGGTGGGGTTTATGGGCCATTGAGCCCCTTTTAGAGAGAACGAAGAAATTGTAGCTTATTATATTTGCTACTAAATGGCTTTATAATGTGGCAGTAAATATCCAGAGACAAGGTGTCGAGCTGTGGCAGCACTCCTCCTCCTTCTCAGAGCAGGCTCGGGATTTGGCAATTTAACCATTTAAATACCTCTGTACATCTTTGATGGTTCAATGGTCCTTTGCTAGGCCTCAATGGCTGTCATGAGTCTATTAAAGAGGTTATCCAGAAAGCAATAAACATTGTATCTGTTCTGCTCTCGAGAACTCCACTTCCTTCCGCTGGCTATACTTCTGAGATGAGAGGGGGCAGGTGTATGTTGAAAACATTGTGTGCTAGCCAAGGATGAGCGAACCTATAGCGTCTTTAGGTTTGTGTGAACCCAAACTTTCTGTGTTTGATTACCAGTGGCTGAAAAAGCTTGGAGAGTTTGGGTTCGGACAAACCCAAACGTGCTTTAAATTTGTTGATCTCAAGTGCTGGTGAGACCAGACCAACATGAAATGTCCAATAGCTTCCCGATGTCACAATAAATGGCAGCTATTGAACATCGCCCACCATACACCTGCCCCCCTCCCATATATGGCTGGAGGAAGGAAGTGGAGCACTGGAGGGCAGAAGAGGTAGGACCCTTTCTTCTCTCCTGATAACCCCTTTAATATAACTTGCCATAGAATTCACACAGAGCTGACTGATTCCTTCTAAATACATGAGACATTCCTTTAGATGGAAACCATTAGAGCAAGCTTTGCATAGCTGCATGGCTGCAACGGCTACCTGGAGATTTCTCCTGTGAAGTCTGCAGAATTGTGAACGCAGTTCTGTATTGTAATACAGGTTGCAAATTGGGAGCATATAATGCAATGTGCCTACAACATTTCTCAAGTATGTTACTTCAGTGTATACTGTAACATCTTCAAAGATGAACTTCCCTTTTCTGTTTTTCTTAGTAATGTATTTCTTTTGTTTTATATATATTTAGATTTATTAGTTATTTCTGATAATTTAAGGAAAAAAATGCTGGGCACATCTACTTCTTTATCCTTAATTCACCCCAATATAAAATGCTCCATACTTAACAGAATGTTAACTCAGCTTCTTCATGCAGACGTGTGAAACACATATACAGTTTTAGATATTTCAAGTCTATTTTGCTTGTGCTTCCATCTCAGTTTTTACATTTTGTTTTGTCCTTAATTCAAAAAGGAGCATCGTATTTCTTCACAGTTTCCAGTGATTAAAGATACATTAAGATGCCATTTTGCAAGGGAGAAGCCATCTGGTGACTTTGCTTGCTATGAAGTCTGGCTTTTTTTTCCAAGCAGAAGAAACAGTGCATTTGTCACAGTATATTATAAATGTATGAAAGGGGCAGTAGTGATGGAAGAATGTTCTGTCTACTGTACATTTTAGGAGGCAGCATGATGTCACCTCCAGGTCAATGTATATGTCACCATTACCCAGTTCTTTAGTCTATGCATCATTTGTACCAACCAGGCAGACTATGACCACAAACAATTTTGGAGTCCATTCAATTTTGTTCATCTATTCACATGATCCACACTAGTAATCATGACCGTTCCGTAGTAATCATGGCCGTTGTGGCTGATTTTTAATAACGGCCGTGATTACTACGAAACTTACGTTGTGTGAACATAGCCTTAGACTGTGTAGTGTATTTATGCTGTGAGTTCCGCAGTGAAATTTGCTGCGGTAAGTGGTAGTTATGCCCTGTGACTTTTGCATTCATGCTGTGGATTTTCAATCTACTGCGAGAATGTAGCATATCTGCCTTATTAAGTAATCAGCTGCAAGACCTTTTGTTAGGGCTGTGGCCTTGCTCTGCGGACGCCAGGACCCATGTGTCCGGGCCCTGCGCTGCGTCTACTTAGGCTCTGCTCTCCATTGTCCCAGTCGGCTCATGCGTCCCCACTTACTAGCGTGCATGCGCACTGGCTGTCACAAGGACAGTACCCAATTGGTTATGTGCACCAACACTAAATATCTGCCCTGCCCCTAGTGTTGGAGCCTCTGCATGCTTCCTAGCATGTGGTCTCAGCTCTCCCGGGGTTTCTGCCTGTGGTTTCAGCTGTGTTCCTGCTGCCTTTGGTTGCAGCCATGACTCCTGCTGTGTCCCAGCTGTCCTGCCTACGCATGTCCTGTTCTGTCTCCAGCTGCACATCGCATGCTGCCACTAGCAAGCCAAGCCAGGGGTAGCAACCTAGGGGTCATTTGCCGCAGAAAGTCCAAGACCAGAGGCCCCTTAGACTCCGCTCCCTAATGCAGCTTATGTCAGTGCTAGCGGTGGTACAGCGGATCCATGACTTCCATTGTAACACCTTTAAGGAAGCTCATATGTTACCTGCCAACGCCTCGGCTTTCTTCTTTAGCTCCCAGGTAACTGGTGGGGCTTAGCCAATCAGTGATGGCATTGGGACCAGTGAATAAAAATGGTTAACATGGCTATTATTACTGTACAATGATTCTTACTTTGCACTAACATGTGACAGACACATTTTTTTTTTTACTAATGTATCCACAGTATACACCTTAGTTCTGAATTACACTGCTTTCTCATGAGATATACATGGCGTATGTATGCCACTTGCATCATTAGTTAAATAATAAATTAACCAACAATGTAATGAATAGGTTGTACTCACAACCGCAGAGACAATGCAATTAACAGAATGTTTCTTTTGCATTTTTCTTGCTCTCGGTTATACAGGGGTTTAGTGGATATTTCATATAGAAGAGGAGTCATGCTTGATGTATTATCGGGAAGGTCAGGATTTAAATGAGGAAAATATTGAGATAGCCCTGATGACATCAAGATCCTGCATGACTCACTCATTCTGCGCTTTATGACAGAGGATACAAATTGTTAGTGTCACAACGTTTTGTGTTCATACTTTTTCAAGATGACTAAACTTTTGCTCGATTCATGCTTTCTTGCTCAAGAATATAAGGAAGCATTGGGTTGTAAAGTTTTTAAAGGACAGTGGCAACTTATAACTTGTATTCCACAAATCTAAAATACAGACTGTAGAAATATTCATCTTGATGTTTTTAATAACTATAAAGGAGATTATATTTGATCATTAAGTAACAAGTGGGTTATGCACACACCTGTAGCCATTAACAATCACTGACAGGAGCCTTGACTACCAATGGGGTAAAATACTGGCAGATATATGAAATACACTTTTACACACTGTTGTAACTGTTGTTTCAAAGGGAATGTGTCACCTAAATTTTCTTTTACCGATTAGAGTCAGATACAAAAATTGTTCTTGTATTTTGATCTGCTTCTATTTTCTGACTTTTTTTTTTTATTTCCATTTTTATACATTGTTATGGAGGCTGCAATCTTGCCTAGGCTGTTTTTAACAGCATTTAGTGACAGGCTTTACAGCAAGCCTCATGGACATAGATGACAATAGACAGAGTCGGTCCCCTTGAGATGACTGAAACATGACTTCAGAAAGAAAAGAAAAATTGGAAGCACCACTATGCCTGTGTAGGTTGCAAGTAGCAACCTATAGGGGCAAGTGCTTACCATATAAATCCCCCCCCCCCCCCCCCCCCCGGTATATACACAAAAAAAAACTGCTTTATAGATATTAAAAAATGAGAAAACTATTTGATCAAGCAGAGTGTACCATGTCGACACGTTAATATATGGTAAGCACTTGCACCTGTAGGTTGCTTATTCACAGTTTTTTTTTTTGTCTGTGAAACATTACTAAGCATGCTCTGTGACCTTTGAAGGGGTTATTCTACAGGGAGCTGCTATTGTCTCCTCTATCTTCTGGTGTCACATACAGATCACAATACAGCAGACTCCTCTTATTACTACAGACACAACAGTTAGTCTCAGCTTAGTTTTAGCCCCAGTGGTAAGAATGAAAATATCAAGATCTTAGGATTATTTTATAATATAGATCAAAAACTGGAAAAGAAGGAAAAAGTCACCAAAAATTCTTTAAAAATATGTTTAACATAAAAAACATTATTTAAAGAAGAAGTCCAGCAAAAATTTTTATTTAAGTGTTGAATTGCCCCCCAAAAGTCATACAAATCACCAATATACACTTATTATGAGAAATACTTATAAACTGCTTTTTTCCCTGCACTTACTACTGCATCAAGGCTTCACTTCATGGATAACATTGTGATGTCACCCCCCCGACTCCCAGAGCTCTGCGGGCTGTGGCTGCTGGAGAGGATGATGGCAGAGGGGTGCTCAGTGTCCCTCCCGTGCCCTGTGTCCCTCAGTGTCCCCCTGCCATCATCCTCTCCAGCAGCCACAGCCCGTACAGCTCTGGCAGTCGGGTCGTGACATCACCATCTATCCAGGAAGTGAAGCCTTGATGCAGCAGTAAGTGCATCAAGGCTTCATAATAAGTACATTGGTAACTTCTATAACTTTTGGCCTGACTTTTCCTTTAACAAAGTTATTTTTTTATGTTACATTCCCTTTAAAGGGTTTTTACCAATCTACATGGCTTTGTTAGTTGACCTTAACCTTTAAGGTGGAGACAAGATGATTTTAGTGCACTCACTGTTGTTTTTGAGCCCCTGAGAGTCCTTCCACCCCCCACACCCCCATGGTCCACAACTGTTTCTCTCCATTTTGGGGGTTATTATTATTATTATTTATTTATAAAGCGCCCTTAATTCCAGAGTGCTATACAATAGATAGGCAACAGGCAGGAACAATACAAGATGAGAAAACATTACATGAAGGCAAAAGACAGACTGGTACTTGAGGAAGGAGGACCCTGCCCGTGAGGGCTTACAATCTATAGGGTATAGGGAGAGAAACAGGAGGTAAAGTGCAAGGTTGGGACCAGAGCTGGGCTCTTTCCTTGCCCTTACTTCTCTAGCTAAATAAAACACATACACATATACACTACTGTTCCAAAGTTTGGGGTCACTATGAAATGTCCCACTGTACTTTTCAATGAAGATAACTTTAAACTGGTCCTAACTTTAAACTAATACACTCTATACATTGCTAATGTGGTAAATGACTATTCTAGCTGCAAATGTCTGGTTTTTGGTGCAATATCTACATAGGTGTATAGAGGCCCATTTCCAGCAACTATCACCCCAGTGTTCTACTGGTACAATGTGTTTGCTCATTGGCTCAGAAGGCTAATTGATGATTAGAAAACCCTTGTGCAATCATGTTCACACATCTGAAAACAGTCTAGCTTGTTACAGAAGCTACAAAACTGACCTTCCTTTGAGCAGATTGTGTTTCTGGAGCATCACATTTGTGGGGTCAATTAAACGCTCAAAATGGCCAGAAAAAGAGAACTTTCATCTGAAACTCGACAGTCTATTCTTGTTCTTAGAAATAAAGGCTATTCCATGCGAGAAATTGCTAAGAACTTGAAGATTTCCTACAACGGTATGTACTACTCCCTTCAGAGGACAGCACAAACAGGCTCTAACCAAAGTAGAAAAAGAAGTGGGAGGCCGCATTGCACAACTAAGCAAGAAGATAAGCACATTAGAGTCTCTAGTTTGAGAAACAGACGCCTCACAGGTCCCCAACTGGCATCTTCATTAATTAGTACCCGCAAAACACCAGTGTCAACATTTACAGTGAAGAGGCGGCTGCGGGATTTTTGGCTTCAGGGCAGAGTGGCAAAGAAAAAGCCATATCTGAGACTGGCCAATAAAAGAAAAAGATTAAGATGGGCAAAAGATCACAGACATTGGACAGAGGAAGACTGGAAAAAAGTGTTGTGGACGGATGAATCCAAGTTTGAGGTGTTTGGATCACAAAGAAGAACGTTTGTGAGACGCAGAACAAATGAAAAGATGCTGGAAGAATGCCTGACGCCATCTGTTAAGCATGGTGGAGGTAATGTCATGGTCTGGGGTTGCTTTGGTGCTGGTAAGGTGGGAGATTTGTACATGGTAAAAGGGATTCTGAATAAGACAGGCTATCACTCAATTTTGCAACGCCATTCCATACCCAGTGGACAGCGCTTGATTGGAGCCAATTTCATCCTACAACAGGACAATGACCCTAAACACACCTCCAAATTGTGCAAGAACTATTTACAGCAGAAGCAGACAGCTGGTATTCTATCGGTAATGGAGTGGCCAGCGCAGTCACCAGATCTGAACCCCATTGAGCTGTTGTGGGAGCAGCTTGACCGTATGGTACGCCAGAAGTGCCCATCCAACCAATCTAACTTGTGGGAGCTGCTTCTAGAAGCGTGGGGTGCAATTTCTCCAGCTTACCTCAACAGATTAATAGCTAGAATGCCAAAGGTGTGCAATGCTGTAATTGCTGCAAAAGGAGGATTCTTTGACGAAAGCAAAGTTTGATGTAAAAACAATGTTATTTCACATACAAATCATTATTTCTAACCTTGCCAATGTCTTGACGCTTTTTTCTATTCATTTCCCAACGTATGGTGGTGAATAGGTGTGACTTTTAATGGAAAACACAAAATTGTTTGGGTGACCCCAAACTTTTGAACGGTAGTGTACATAGTGCCCTGGACCGAACTGGCTGGCACTGTGCTGGAATGATGATTTATTCAGCACACTACTACAGATTGTATGTAGAAGGAGAAGAAGTTACTGATGTGTTTGCAAGGTGCTTTGTGAGCAGAAGGGAAAGAAACAGCAGGATCACAGCAAAGAAGGGTTGCACTTACCATTGAGCTGTTGTTACTGCTGCTAAAGGGAGGGTAGAAGGGGAGATTAACCTTCAGCACTGTGAACATATAACAGTAGGTAAACTGGACAACTACCCTAAGCTTTATTCAAAGATGATTGGGAAGCCTTGATTTGTTTTTAAGGTACAGTGTGGATTATCTTCAGCAGGTAGACAGGATCAGCTTGCAGGTGCACAGCCCAGGCTTTCTCAGGCTCTTCCCTCTATCTGGTGCATCTAATACATTTCTGTGTCCAACCAGTAGTCCGATCTGCATTCATGAAGGGTAAGCAGTGCATCATTTAAAGGAGAAGTCTGGCGAAAACGTTTATTTAAGTATTGTATTGCCCCTCAAAAGTTATACAAATCCCCAATATACACTTATTATGGGAAATGCCCATAAAGTGCTTTTTTCCCCTGCACTTACTACTGCATCAAGGCTTCACTTCCTGGATAACATGGTGATGTCACGACCTGACTCCCAGAGCTGTGCGGGCTGTGGCTGCTGGAGAGGATGATGGCAGGGGACACTGAGGGACACATGGCACTGGAAAGACACTGAGCATCCCTCTGCCATCATCCTCTCCAGCAGCCACAGCCCGCACAGCTCTAGGAGTCGGGTCGTGACATCACTATGTTATCCAGGAAGTGAAGCCTTGATGCAGTAGTAAGTGCAGTGAAAAAAGCACTTTATAAGCATTTCCCATAATAAGTTTATATTGGGGATTGTATAACTTTTGGGGGGCAATACAATACTTAAAAAAAAAAATGTGCCGGACTTCCCCTTTAAGTGAAAAATGTTTGTAAATTTTTTTTCATTCTTGCCCACTGGCACAATATTTCTTTTCTAAGATAATTTCTCTGTGCATCATGGAGCCATTACACAACACATGTAGATAGTAACTGGGTGGCATGGCAACCAACACTGCCAGTTCACAAGTAGGAAGGCAGATTCTTTATCATTTCAAAATACTAATGCACTTAGATACAGATAAAAAAAAAATTCTGTGAGAACTCTTATAATACACTGTCCACAGCAATCCGAATCCATACTGTACCTTTGTGTGCCTTGAAATTAAAATGAATGCAAACTTCTTAAGGATTACTATAGAATTAATAAAAAGAAACAAAAATAATAAAGAATACAAAATAATAAAGAAAAATATATAAAAAAAAAGATATGGCATGTTCTGTATCATAGAGATATCCTCTCGGAGCAATATTTCCAAAGAAAGAATATTGTACCTCACTGTGCCACAGGAGTGCTTATTGGTCCAAGTTAGAGAACTGTAGAGATATGGGGAAGATTTATCAATGCTTATACTGATATGGATACACCTCAAGAGTGCTGTCATATTGACTGTCTGTTCCAAATTACCAGTTATAAAGTTAATAGTGTGCACTAAGTAACCAAGCTGAGTAATCACTTAACCATGCCAAAAAAATGACATAAAAAAGTCATAGATTTTTGTGCAATGCTTGTAATTTGTGCGTAAAACTACCGGTCACAAATGTTGCCTAAAATTTTGTCAGGTATATATGTATCCTCTATTTACTCCTTTGTATATATATTTATCCTTTTTATATGCGTGTGTAGGTCTCCTCCTGTATATATGTATACTCCATGTACTCCTGTGTAGGTCTCCTCCTGTATATACAGTATGTATCCTCTATGTACTCCTGTGTAGGTCTCCTCCTGTACATATGTATGTATCCTCTATGCATGCCTGTGAAGGTCTCCTTCTGTATATATGTATTCTCTATGTATGCCTGTGAAGGTCTCCTTCCGTATATATGAATCCTCTATGTATGCCTGTGTATGCCTCCACCTGTATACATTTGTATCCTCTATGAGCGCTGGGGTAGTAAGCAGCTGCAGCGCGGCCCTGAGGCCTTCAACCAGTTGTCAGTGGCAGCTGTGCGGTTGTGTACTGAAAGACCGGATGCCCCCGGCCTGGCCCGCCCCTGGTTGGGGATCTTAACTACAACACTAGGGACATTATGTTGTGTCTCATACCTCTTGAGCAAGATGCAACTCTGAGGGCCCGTGCGCCAGATTTTTAAGGACCCTACCAATGCCTCTAAATGCAATAGCAAGCATTTTCCTCCACAGTAACACAACCACAGGCAAAAAATTCTGTAAAATTTTTCAATTGTGCTTGGTTCTAGCAATGTAAACTCTTCTTTCCTTTCTGGTAGCTCAAAATTCCAAAAGAGGGTGTCCTAGACAATCCTAATACATGCCTGTCTGCTATTATGAATACCTTATTTTTGTATTGTATTTTGGGAAAATAAAAGAAATGATTGCTGGTATTTGAATGGGGAAGTGATATCAGGATGACTTTGTATTAATATGATAAAACCTATTAAAGGGGTAGTGCGGCGCTAAAACATTCACAGAATAACACACATTACAAAGTTATACAACTTTGTAATGTATGTTATGTCTGTGAATCGCCCCCTTCCCATGTCCCATGTCCCGCGGCCGCGTCATCAGCTGCTCAGCCGCGATTGGCTGAGCATAACTGTGCTCAGCCAATCGATGCAAAGGGGGGTACGGCGGCAGCGATTCGGCCGGCCGAAGATGAAGTTTGGCACAAGATGGAGGACATGTGCGACACGGATCAGGTAATGTATAATGCACCAACACTTCCGGGTACACGGGCGGGGGTGGTGGGACACAGGAAGCTGGAAGCTGATCTGTGATTGGTTGCTGTGGGCAGTGTGCACCAGTCTAAATTTTACACCCTTTGATAAATCTCCCCCATTGTGTGAACATAGCCTATTACTGAAAACTGCCTGTTTATCTATCAGGCTGCATAAAGTGGACATTTTTTTCACCTACAGACCCATATGAGCTCTTCTTTTTTTCATAAAATATGTTAAGAAGCCACCAAAAAATTGTTTGCAAAGTGAAATTGCGGAAGTGGGGTTTTCTTTAAGCCATTTATCTTGTGGTAAAACTAACATGTTATCTTTTTTTGTCAAGTCAGTACAATTGCAACAATTTGATATGATTGCATTTAATTTAATTTATTCAAAATTAAATGTATTTAAAATTGCTCTATTACCATCCTTATAATGCTTTTATTTTTTGTTCTATCATTGCCATGATGTGTACTTTTTATCGGTATCTTACTTGCGTATATGTAACTTTTGGATTTCATGTGACCAAAAATCAACAATTTTGCACTTTAGCACATTTTTGCACTTACACCAATTACCGGGTGAGATCAGGAAAGCGATAAGTTAATAGTTCAGGCAATTCTGCACGCTGATGTGAGCTGCTACATGAGACGTGACATCTCAAGGCAGCTCAGCCATTCAGCGGCCGAGGCAGGACTTTGCTATGGCCGCTGAATGGCTGAGCTGCCTTGAGATGTGGCGCGATCCGGGACCTGGCGCTGGAACGGGGTAGGTAAGTGACCTCCGCCATCCATAACCACCCCATCCCCGACCATAGCTGAAAAATACCCCTAGTCCGGAGTACCCCTTTAAGACACACCCAAAGTCCAATTAATAACCCCAAACTAGAATAGAGTACAGTCATGGGAAAAAGTTTTGAGAATGATACAAATATTAATTTTTACAAAATCTACTGCTTCAGTTTTTAAAATGGCAATTTGCATATACTCCAGAATAGGAGTGATCAGCTTAACAGCAATTACTTGCAAAGTCAATATTTGCCTAGAAAAGGAACTTTATCCCCCAAAACACATTTCAATATCATTGCAGCCCTGCCTTAAAAGGACCAGCTAACATTGTTTCAGTGATGAGGACAGGGCTGGAGATCAATCTGTCATGATTAAGTAAGAATGACACCACTGGACACTTTAAAAGGAGGCTGGTGCTTGGTATCATTGTTTCTCTTCTGTTAACCATGGTTATCTCTAAAGAAACATGTGCAGTCATCATTGCACTGCACAAAAATGGCCTAACAGGGAAGAGTATCGCAGCTTTAAAGATTGCACCTCAGTCAACAATCTATTGCATCATCAAGAACTTCAAGGAGAGAGGTTCCATTGTTGCCAAAAAGGCTCCAGGGAGCCCAAGAAAGAAAAGCAAGCGCCAGGATCGTCTCTTAAAAGTTTTTCAGTTGCGGGATTGGGCTACCAGCAGTGCAGAGCTTACTCAGGAATGGCAGCAGGCAGGTGTGAGTGCATCTGCACTCACTGTGGTGCAGCGACTCTTGGAGCAAGGCCTGGTCTCAAGGAGGGCAGCAAAGAAGCCACTTCTCTCCAGAAAAAACATCACTGATATTCTGCAAAAGGTAAAGGGAGTGGACTGCTGAGGACTGGGAAAAAGTTATTTTCTCTGATAAATCCCCTTTCCGATTGTTTGGGACATCTGGAAAACAGCTTATTCGGAGAAGACGAGGTGAGCGCTACCACCAGTCTTGTCTCATGCCAACTGTAAAGCATCCTGAAACCATTCATGTGTGGGGTTGCTTCTAAGCCAAGGGAATCGGCTCTCTCACAGTCTTGCCTAAAAACACAGCCATGAATAAAGAATGGTATCAGAATGCCCTCCAAGAGCAACTTATTCCAACCGTCCAAAAGCAGTTTGGCGATCATCAATGCCTTTTTCGGCATGATGGAGCACCTTGCCATAAAGCAAAGGTCATAACTAAATGGCCCAGGGAACAAAACATAGAGATTTTGGGTCCATGGCCTGGAAACTCCCCAGAACTGTCAATATAAGCTTTTCTTACTCATAATATGATTGTAATTATATTTCTGTATGTGATAAAAACATCTGACAAGCACACATAAAAACCAGAGGGCAGCAGATCATGTGAAAATATAATATTTGTGTCATTCTCAAAACTTTTGGCCATGACTAAACACCAGTCATTGTACTAAGGGGAGGCCAGAAAGCTAAATGGCATCTGTTATTTTAGACTCAAAATAATGGACGTCATTTTAAACGGAACTGAAAAAAACATGTGAACATAAGGCAGAGGCATAAGGCACCAAGATGCTGCTGAAAGCTCTAGTAAGTGTTTATATTAAATATCATGTCCCAGAACTGAAATCACAACATACACTGCTTAGTACTGCTCTATAATGTCATCCATACTTCAACTGCTGCAACTGAGGTATACAGGGGAATGTGTGTGTGGGTGTAACCATAGCAGCTCGTCGCCACCCTCTGGCTTAAGGATAACTGAAAGTTAGAGATGAAGCCTGCAAGATGGGCAACTGGTAGAATATGCTCTTTATATAATGATTAGAAATAGTGTTACTCATGTACTGTACACACACACAATTACATATCCTAAAAAGTTTATTAAAGTTTAGTGTCTATTTTTATCATGTTTAACTTTATACATTTTTACTAGTTTCCTCCATAGTGAAACTTAGATGGGATACTTATCAATTTTTTTATTATTTTGTGAACAGACCCGATCGAAACATCAATAGATCGCCTACATTGTAATGAAATTGGAAATAAATCTGCAGAATGATGAAGAACAGAAGGATGCTTAATTTTCCACCCTACTTGTTAAGGATAAGCTAAGGCAAATATTTGAGTAGGAGATTACATTTCAGTATCTGCCTTTTTTTCAGCTATCACAATCATTTAGAAAGCAGAGGAGACAGATAGAAACAGATAGACATTACACTATACTTCATAGGTGTGTCTGACATTAGAGGGGTTGTCTAGGTTGTGCAGTAAAATAATTTCATATGTTGCTGGGGGTAATGTAAAAATAAAAAAGATGGTTCACTCACCTACCCTAAACCCCTACAGCTGCCACGATAATGCAGCCTTTCCTTGCTCATCACTGTTATTCCCTGGTTCTTGGTGACACATTGCTCCTTCAAGAAGGACCAACTCAGTGGCTGAAGAAGGACACCTCTGCAAACAGTGATTGGCTGACCAGAGCAGTTCCTGTGGGGATGAAGCATCACCAGGAAACAGGAAGTAGTAGTGATATATGGGAACCATTAGTATCGTCATGGCAGCTCTGGGTAGGTGGGGATATCTTCTCCCCCTGGCAACATCTATAAGTAAATGCAAGATAGAGACACTGTAACAGACAAAAGGTACAAAAGGAATTTGCTTGCCTTACAAAGCTTGTAATTTCAATTACAATAATTTATCAACTAAATGCATACATAAGTTCATTCTACCAGATTGGATGCATCAAAAAGCATGTTGTATGTTCTAGATAAGTGGGGATGGGTGGTTAACCCCTTAATGACCAGGCCATTTTTGCTTTTACATTTTAGTTTTTATAGTGTGCACCTGTAAAACTGATAGTTATCTTTATTCCTTGGGTTAGAATGATTACAGCAATTCTTAATGTACATAGCTTTTGAAATGTTTTAACTATAAAAAAAGGAAACTTTTTTAAAACTTTTTTTTCTCTGCGTGGTCTCTTTTTTCACCATGATCTCTAATTTGTAATGGTACCATTTTCATGTAGATGGGGCTTTTTTTTTTATTTATTTTATTTAATGCATGATGTGACCTACACATGAATTCTGGCACATTTGCAATAGTAAATTTGCCCCAATGACATTATTGATTCTAGGGGTCTTAGTGGATATTGGTGATTTGTTTTCTTTGACTATTGGTGTTAAACATCATTCGCCAATGATCCTATTATCATATATATCCTTTCTAATTACCTATTAACCATTAGCTCATTTATTTTACTAGATTGGACCATTGACTATGTTTTTTTTTTATTCATTTATACAGTGTCAACATATTCCACAGCCCAGTACAGAAATCCTCACCATTCACTATGCTTTTGGAGGATTTAGAGCACCAATACAAACAAGTGGAGAAAATAGAAAATCCATGCAGATGTCACTCCTGGTTGCAATCAAAGCCAGGACCCAAACATTGCAAGGTGACAGTTCAAAACACAAAGACCATGTGCTGCCTGTATAACTTTCCTATTTGATATAGTCTTGTTGAATTTTTATATTTAGCCTGATGTCTTAAAGAGTAGTCCAGATTTACTCTTTCAGTTCTAAGGGTCTGTTCACAGAGTAAAATAAGCAGAATTCCACGGCGGAGAGCAACCTGCATCAATGGCTGTTGTTTATCGCTAAAATACAGTGTGTGCCCTTACGTTGAAAATATGTCTATATGTTTCACAATAAAATATGGCTGTATTTTGCTTCTATTTTACTGTGTGTAAACCTGACCTAAGACTGTCTACACCTTTACACCTTGTTAGTTTACTTATTATATGCCAAAAATGTGCCCCAAAAAGTATGCACATTATATGCCAAAAAGTAAATTTTGGGGGCATTTAAACGATGTCCATGTCTTTTTTTTTTTTTTTTTAAACATTGCACCAATGCCAACCCTAAACTGTTAGGGCCCGTTAACACTGAGCAAAAGCGGTGAAATTCTCGCCCGCCTCAAACAGTATGTCTATGGGAGTGCTTGCGCGCCTCCGCTCTCCATGGCTCTCCTCTTAAACAATTGACATGTCAACTCTTTGAGCAGAAAACGGGGGAAGCGGAGGCGCACAAGCTCTTACATAGACACACTGTTTAACGCTGAAGCAGGTGGGAATTTCATCGATAAAATGTGCATACTTTTTGGTGCACATTTTTGCCATATAATAAGTGAACTAATAGGGTGAAGACAGTCTTAGGTCGGTTTCACACACAGTAAAATCAAAGCAAAATACAGCCATATCTTGTAGTGAAACATATGGGCACATTTTCAACGTAAGGGCTCATTTACACACTCTTATTTTAGCAATAAACAACGGCCATTGTTGCAGGTTGCAACAATGGCTGTTGTTTTTTGACAACTATCGATCACATTAAAGTGTATGAAACAATGGCCGTAGTGTATGCACCCTGACAGGGACATAATTTAAATGCCCCAAAAATGTACTTTTTGGCATAGATGGACAAATACGATAAAAAATAGTCAGGAAGATAAAGGGAAATGCCAGAGATAGCAGAACAGTACAAAAACAGCAGGCAAAAATGGAGGTCAGAAGGACAAAATAATTCCAAGCAATCCAGTCCAATATAAATGCCAGCTCAATCTACTAGAGACTACTGCAAGCAGGGTCACAGACCACAAGTGAACTTCTTAAATGATGTTAGAGTTTTGGTCCAGAGAATTATTGGACCAGCCCTCTGACATCCAGACCACATAGAATAATGACTGGAGGGGAGGAGAGTGGTGAAGGCAACTGTCCATCACTACTCAGTTTAAACTATCTGCAGCCCAGACAGCCAGCGATGTCTTCTATGCAGCAGCTGTCATCATTGCTTCACTGAGCTCTGTGCTGTACTTCAGTGATTGATGCCTTTCTTCAGAAGTACCTGAAGTTGCTGTAGTGGGATGGATGAAATCCCATGGGAGAGCTGCTGGAACTTCTGAAGAAAGGCATCAATCACTGAAGTACAGCACAGAGCTCAGTGAAGCAATGATGACAGCTGCTGCATAGAAGACATCGCTGGCTGTCGGCTGCCGTGTGTGTGCTGCCCTGTAACTCTCTGGATAGGTGATCGGACTGCAGGGGGGTAGATGAAATTAGTTGGGAGAGCTGCTGGAGTGTCTAAAGAAACATATAAATCACTAAAGTGCAGCGCAGCACTCACTGAAGCAGGGCTAACATCGGGTACATGGTAGATCACATCGCTGCTTGAGTGTGTGCTCCGCTGTACTTCTAAGGTCTCTAGCTGTGATCGTACAGCAGGAGAATTAATAAAATACCATGGGAAAGCTTCTGTAACTTGTAAAGAAAGGAATTAATCATCTAAGTACAGCACAGCACTCACTGAAGCCACCCTGCACACTTTAAATTCTCCTCTACGTCAGGAACGTATATATGCATTCCAACTGCACGGGGCATCGACAGTTGGAACGTATATAGCCGTATGGCTGACGTGAAGGGGTTAAATGTTTGAAGTGTAACAAGCAGCATGCAGTTTTTATTGTCACACCAATCACCAACCAAAAAAACCTATGCAAATTGGTATGAGGAAAAAAGTACAGGGTCTGGCAAAAATGGTGATTCCAGTGGTGCAAGCCTAAGTTGCCCAACACCCGCTTTAAGGAATTGGATAATTAAATTAAAACAAACACTGGCTTTAATAAATAAAGAACAGCGCATTTCGAGTAGACTACTCTTCTCTTCATCAGGTCCATATGGTGAATATAGCTTAAAAAAGACTGGTAAGTGCGCTAGTATAAGTTGCTAATATAATATACCAGAATTCTAGCACATTTTCAATAGTAAATTCAAAATTTTTGCACATATGATAAATAAGGCACGCTGACCTAAAATAGGAAATATTTTGGCCAATACTAGGAAAAGACCAATATCAAAATAATGAAACCAAATAAATATTCCATCAGTGAATACTCACTGGTAAATACCACTACATCCAACAAATGAATGTAAAGTGAGTGTATTCACCCTATAAAAGCAAAAAAGGCCATGATAACTCTGGGCCTATAGGTTTAGGCCGCTCATTATTATATAATAGAAAATATTTTAGGTCAGTGCTTCCAGTGTCATGTGCACTAACCAGTCTCTATGTCCTGCACACAATCTAGCAGCATGTTATAAAATATGTAAATGTGGCCATTTTTTAAATGGGTAATTATAAGAGATAAGCGAACATTGAGCATGCTAAGGTTTGTCCGAACCCAAGCGTGCGGCATTTGATTACCGTTGACTGAAGAACCTGTATGCAGCCCTTGGGAGTCCTTGAAAATATGGATATAGCCTATGGCCTATGGCCTAATCCATGTATTCCAGGCATTCTTATTGCTGCATCCAACTTCTTCAGCCACCGGTAATTAAATGTTGCATGCTCAGGCTTGGACGAACCTGCACATGCTCGAGGTTTGCTCATCTCTAGTAATTATGTGAGCTATGACCCATAAGTTCTTGTTTATGTTGACACTATATAGGCAATAGCTATACATACTGTATATAGCCATGAGAATATAAGGAACCCACTACTTTAAGGCATTTGTTAACATGCAATTAGAGTTAAATTCTGCCTCTTCTAATACTGTCCATATTAAACACATAGACCGCTTTCTACAAGTCGCCATTTGTCTAACTATTAAAACTAAGAACAATTACCCCAGCTTAACATTACTTTCTTGAAAAAGAAGACATCAAAAGAGGAGCTTTCTGGAGATCCGGATAAATTCCTGCTGTGTATATTACATTTAAAAGCACCATGTTCTCAATAGATAGAGAGATAAGTTAAAAAAAAAATAGGACTTAAAATAACTCATTTCATTCTTTCAATCAGCAGGTTTGTACAAAGCTTGAGTTTAGTATCGAAGGCAAAGCAACAATCACGTTGGTGACATGTTATTCTTCCCTTTTAGGATGCTGAATAGCTTTTGCTGCATTTCAATTATTATTTAGAAACTCTATGTGGCACAGTAGGAACCTGCAAGAAGCAATATTGATGACATAGAACTTGTATTCATATTTCCATGGAAAAACACATACCGCAGAGATTCTCCAAATTCAGGTTCTAAAAGCAAAGCATAGGATTATTGGAAACCTGAGTTATCTCAAACTAGTTGGTGATCTTTGATTTCTTTTTAAAAGTGAACTTTGGTGGCATGAAAATGGGAACAACTGCAGAGGCATACAAAAAGCAAGTTGTTGAAATCAATATAGGCTCAACTCAATAACCTTTTAAATAAATCAACATGCATCAATGTCCAACAACTATTGCCATGACAAGCATCCATGGACCCCTTAAAGGAGAAGTCCGGCCAAAATTATTTTTTTATATGTTATTACTGATGGAAAGTTAGACAATTTTCTAATGTACATTAATTATGGGAAATGCTCATATACTGCTATTTTCCTTAATTTAGTGTATCAGGAAGTGTTAGAATTATCTCAGAAGCAGTGACGTCATGACGAATGGTGTAATTCCTATGGAGTGTCCAGCAGGGGGCGCACTATCCATTGACTTCTATATATAGTACGCTCCTGCTGGACACAATCTATAGAATCAATGGATGTGTGTATGTAATGTAATGTAATGTACTGTACTTTGTGATTGAATACATTTATGGAATACTTTGGGGAGCAAGTGTCCTTGCTCCCCAAAGTATCCCATAAATGTATTCAATGAATACATTTGCAGGGCACCCAGCAGGGAGGCAGAGAGGGGCCCGTGCGTCTACCTACCTCCCCCCTCCCTCCCTGCTCGGTGCTGTGGGACACATATTCACAGTACTACTCCCCCATTTTCTGCAGATAATGAGGGAGTAGTACCTGTGCTATCAATCGCCGCCCGCGCCGCTGCTCACACAGGGGCTGCTCTTCATGCCCCCTCCTCCTCTTAGCTTTAAACGAACTATCGCGCAGCTGACTTCCCAGCCCTCCCCCACCCCGCAGGGAGCACCAGGAAGCACCGGGAGCGCCGTGGGTGGGGGGTGGCTGACGTGGCCGGCATGCAGGGCAAACGGCAGCCGGTATGTAGGAGCAGAGAGCGGGGGTGGAGGGTTCAGCTCATGTATAGGTATAGAAGATCCCATTTATAGGAAGCTAAATCGAGCATTGATAATAAGGATGGGGTGGTTGCATAGTCTAACCATGGTTGCCAAACTGCAGTGTATCTTTTGAGTGTGTCAGTACGGGTGGCTTCAATTTTGGAGGTGTAGGAAATCTCCATTTGGCCGCTATGTGGTTTCTAGCCATCATAAGGACGTGATGGAGTAGTTTATGTTGTTTAACCCCTTAGCGTCCAATGATGTACCTGGTACGTTATGGTGGCGCAGGGGGAGTTCAGAGAGGGGTCCTGCCGGGACCCCCCTCTGAGCGGGCAGTGCCTCTATTAGCCGGCGCGGGTCCCGTTGCTGCGCCTGCTAATTAATCATGCTTTGTACTTCATGTCCCTGGTGTCTAGTGGGTCGGATCTCCTCCCCGCGATGCGATCGCGCGGGGGGTGGAGATCCGTGCTTCTGGCCAGGCCTCAGTGTCGCAATGACGCTGATTTTGGCTCGGCAATACATTGCTATGGCCTACAGCAGGCCAAAGCAATGTATCACCAATTACAATGATCATTGTTGTGTATATACACAGCATTGATCTCTATGAGAGATCAGTGCTATGTATATACAAGTCCCCCAGGGACTTCTTGTTAATGTAAAAAAAAAAGTAAAAAAGTGTTTTTATTAATAAAAAAAAATCCCCTCCCCTAATAAAAGTCCAAATCACCCCCCTTTTCCCATTTTATAAATATAAATAAATAAAAAAATATACAAAAATATTTGGTATCGCCGTGTGCTTAATTGCCCAAACTATTAAATTATCACATTCCTGATCTCGCACAATAAATGGCATAAGCACAAAAAAATTCCAAAGTGCAAAATTGCACATTTTTAGTCGCATCAAATCCAGAAAAAAAATGTAATAAAAAGTGATCAAAAAGTCGCATATGCGCAAACAAGGTACCGATAGAAAGAACACATCATGGTGCAAAAAATGACACCTCACACAACCCCATAGACCAAAGGATAAAAGCGCTATAAGCATGGTAATAGAGCAATTTTAAACACATTTAGTTTATATAAAAAGGTTTTCATTTTTTAAAAGCCATCAAATAATATAAAGGTTATGCAACTTACATATCGTTGTAATTGTAATACATTGAGGAACATGCATAACATGTCAGTTTTACCATAAGGTGAACGGCGTAAGTAAGAAACTCCCTGAAATGAAAACAAATTCCTTTTTTTTTTTTTCGATTTGACAGCGCAAATGATTTTTTTCCCGGTTTCACAGCATATTTTATGGGAAAATAAAGTCTGTCATTGCAAAGTACAATTTGTATTGCAAAAAGAAAAGGGCTTATATGGGTCTCTAGGTGAAAAAATGCAAGCGCTATGGCCTTTTAAACATAAAGTGGAAAAAGCGAAAGCGCAAAAACGAAAATTGCCATTAAGGGGGTTAAGGGGTTAAAATTAGTGTAAGAAAATTTGTCTCCTCGTAGGAATGTTGATGGCCTTTTAGGGAGGGCTTTTTGAAGCAGGGAGGAGAGAATGGGGCAGGTCCACCAGGTATGCAGTATATTGCCAATATCTGAGCAGCCACGGAAACAGGTTGGTGGCACATAGGGATAGAATTTATGAATGAGGCTAGGCACATAATGGACCCTATGTAGTAGCTTAATTGAGGACTCCATAAGGCATACTTGTTGTCTTCCTTTAGTGATCTGTTAACAGCAATGATGCCATTGCTCCGGGGATAGTGTAAGAGCGAGGTCCATTTCCCACTTCACCATGAAAGGTAATTTGGTTTGTGTGTGTGTGTGTGTGGGGGGGGAGTTGAATGCAGAATAAAGATCTGAGATTATTTCCTTTCCAGTTGGGTCAGAGCGGCAAATGTGTTCAAATGATGAGAAGGAGGGGCAAGGGTGGGACAAGGTGGTCTTGGCGGAATCTGTTTAAAGGGACTAATATGGAAAGTTGCATAAACTTCTTGACGGTTGTCAAGTGGTTTTCTGTCCTCCACCGAAATTTTGAGGGGAAAAGGCCAGGGGGGAACATTGGATTGCATAGTATTTCTAGCATTGGGGAGGGGTTTAATTGCAATTTGTACTGGAAGCACAGGGTTCTCCAGAGAATTAGTAAATGGTGCGTTATTAGGGGCTTTCAGTTCTCGTGGGAGAAGGCCGGTGGACCATAGTAAACCACTCAAGGAGTAGGGTTCCAACAAGGCTGATTCCAGGTGAACCCAGTGGGGTGCATCTTGTTGGGCGGAGATCACAGAGAGTTGGGCAATGCGAGCAGCCTTATAGGACCTGTCGAAATGAGGAACTGAGAGGCCCCCCAGTCTTTTGTCATAGTGCATAATAGATTTATGTGGTAGTAGGAGAAATAACTCCTGCACTCACCGGTTCCAGTGAAAGCATGCAGTCCTTTATTGTGTATACATACACTTAGCGGGGAGGGGATGGACTAGGGTGCTCAGCGTGCCTCTGGCGGCGACGACCGTTTCAGGCTATTCCAGCCTATCTTCTGGCCTAAGAGTACGCGCCCTGCAGGCGGAAGGGGTGTGAAATAGGGACGGGGTTTGCGTGTACGTGACATCATAAAAACAATAACAATAATATGTAAAACAAGGTGCATGCATGGACAGACTATCGCATATAATACGTACGTTGTCTTGCAGGTAATAAAATCTGAACTAAAACATTCTTTACCCCCTAGACGTATATATGCTGTGCTCATTAAGTGCTGGCAGTAATTACATTGGCCGCACTTCTTATTGCCTTGCGGCAGGGATGATGAGGGCCGGTTCACATTGCAATTGCGGTCATTACTGACATTCAAAATATCGCCTATGGTCTTATTACATCTGTGTGTGATGCACGGCTTACGGGAGGCTATTGCTTTAAGGTCGGTGTCATTCTCCAAAATAAACCAATAACGATTAATCGCTTTTCTGAAGACAAACATAAATCTCCTATCTTTATTTAGTTTCTGGGTATTGGGGGCCAGTAATGATGCCCTGTCGAGACCTTCTGCACGGGTGTATGCTTCATTAATCATGTCTTGCGGGTATCCCCTGCGTGCTAGTCTCCTCCCCAGATCGCCAGCTTGAGCCCTGAACTGTCTAAGATCGCTATTCACTCTACGGAGACAAAGCATCTGCCCGTATGGAATAGTGAGAGCTGGCGAAATGGAGAAGGGAGTTGCACGCAGTGGGTTTGCGGAACACTGTAGTTGGAATACGTCCGTCTTTCACCTGTAACTGAACATCTAAAAAATCTAAAAACGACTGCCCTCCAAAATTATATGTAAAAAACATATTGACGCCATTCTGGGTATTAAGGTAGTCTATGTAGTCAGCAAACATCTCCTGTGCCCCGCTCCAAATTATAAACACATCATCGACAAAATGATATGCCTTGATGTACCTGATGTAGGGATTGTCAATGGAATAAACCATATCTTGTTCCAGCTTAGCGAGGAACAGGTTGGCGTACGTACACGAGGCCGGCGTGCCCATAGCAGTGCTGATTTCCTGACAATGCCACCTTCCCTCGAACTGGAACACGTTGTTCTGTAAAAAAAAAAAATACAATGCATCTCTGACAAATGCCCGCATGGTGGTGGGGTTGCCCCTTCTGGCCAGGAACCAGTCGACCGCCTCTACACCCGCATCCCACATCCCTCTACACCCGCATTCCAACATTGATGGAAGCGAGGGAAAAACCCTCCTCCCATTGTGAGCGATCGACAATATTAATGAATTCCCCACAGTCCTTTAAATTGGAGGGTGTGCGTTCCAAAATGGGACGCAAGAGCCATTCTACATATTGTGATATGCCTTCTGTTACGGAATTGCAGGTGGACACGATAGGGTGCTATTGCTAGGGCAAATAGGGCTGGGGAAAGAGGGCATCCCTGCCTAGTACCTCTGGTGATAGGGATATGGTTAGGAGAGCTAGAAGGGAGTTTTAAGAATGCTGTGGGCAAGTCATATAGGAGCTGTAGTGCTTTAACAAAGGGGCCTGAAAAGCCTAGTTTGTGTAAAACTTGTAAGAGATGAGGCCATGATAAGGAGTCAAAGGCTTTCTCTATATCGAGTGCCAGGAGCAAAAGGAGGTGTTTGTTCAGGTGGGTGACATGGATCAGATTGAGGGTGCGACAAATCTTATCAGGGGCTTGACATCCTGGAATGAATCCTATCTGGTCTTTGTGTATTAGTGAGGGGAGTAGTAGGTTAAGTCTCTGGGCTAAAATGGAGGTGAAAATTTTTAAATCAATGTTGAGGAGGGAGATGGGCTGATAGTTTTTAGTCTGCAGGGGTCCTTGTTATGTTTTTGGATGACAGTGATTAATGCTGTGTGGAATTCAGGCGACATTTGTTTTCCAGCTAGGATGAAATTGTAGGCTGATTAAAGGTGAGGTACGAGGAAGTGTTTAATAGTGGCGGTTATCTTTTCTTCAGTTATATCCCATCCTAGTGAAGTGGCCGCATCGGCTGGGATGCCATAAATTTAGTCCTGTTGAGGGCCTAACAAGGAATTAATTTTGAAGCAACTTATGGTGTCAGACCCCAAATGCTAAGTGTGAAAACCCGAATAGAAAAAGACTACATAGGTATACTTTTAAATAATCTTCAGTACTTACCCTAAGTTAGCTGACAGCTATATGTCCCAATTTTACCATTAGAGATGAGCGAACCTCGAGCATGCTCGAGTCCATCCGAACCTGAACTTTCGGCATTTGATTAGCGGCGGCTGCTGAACTTGAATAAAGCCTTAAGGCTACGTGGAAAACATGGATATAGTCATTGGCTGTATCCATGTTTTCCAGACAACCTTAGAGCTTTATCCAAGTTCAGCAGCCCCAGCTAATCAAATACCAAACGTTCGGGTTCGGATCAACTCGAACCCGAACCCGGTTCGCTCATCTCTATTTACCATGCATATATATCATGTTGACCAAGGGTCCATGTGTTCTGCATGGCAAGAAGGGGTAAGCTACACAGCCGCACAGTGCATAAAATCTTGTGGAAATACATATTAAAGAGCAAGATAGTGATACATAATGTAAAAGAATTACAAAAAAAGAAACAATGATGATACTCACTACACGAACACGACAGCCTGATGCAAAAAGAGACAGGGATCTGGAACACACACCTCTTTTGGACCTGTCATGGCTCTCTGTGCATGCTGCGATGAATATTGATTGCAGCATGCACAGGGTTAAATTCCTGGGAATGGATTGAAGTCCAGTCCCGGTAATTGCAGACAGGTGTCAGCTGTAGCATACAACTGACACCCACTGCATATAGCGCAGGCTCATCTCCTGAGCTGGTGCTATATGTAACGACCATTGGGCCGTAAAAAGGGGTATATAGGTGGTCATTAAGGGGTTAAGCTAGGTTTACCCCTCTCTGAGCTGTTCAATCTTGCACAAAACATCGCTGGTACACTCCCAGACACCATACACCAGTGTACCCAGGGGTTTAGGACTTTCCAGCCACAAAGTCACATGTGACATCCCTATAAGGGCAAATTCACACTGATGAATTAGCGCTGAATCAGTGAGGAAAGTGTTCCGGGCGGAAAGTGTTCTTATGGAATTCTGCATGGAATTCCCACAGAACCTGCAAGGAATGTCCACGCTTCTTCAGCTCTGAAAAATTGAAAAACTTCAGAGCAGAAACTCTCTGATCAATACATTTCAATGTCAATGTAAATTCTTCTGGCGAAAAGTCGATCCGCCACAGAAAATTATGCCCGGTAATATGGAATTTTCAGTAAGGAATCAGCGCTAAAATTCAGCGCTGGTTCCACTGTGTGAACTGGCCCTTAGACTTTGAATCAGCTTCCTTGAGTACTCCCCCTATCATCCACCTGGCTACTGTATATAAGCTTTTTCCTTAATACCATAAGGCTCCTTTATTATTCTAACTATTTATGTGGTTATAACATGTTATTATTGAGGATTAGAATCATTAATTGACTCAAAAAAGCACTAGCAGCTCTGATTTTGTACTTCAAAGATAATAAATACCAGGTAAGTAATTTTTGTAGGTATCATATTACGAGCTTGAGACAATAGAGTGTTTACAGCCACAATTATCCATGGCAGATGTCTTTGTGAGTGGATTTTTCAGGACTGAATACCTTAGACAAGTGAGTCAACAGAATGCCGTGCAGCTGTAACGTACGTCTGTCCATACTGAAACCCTTATTGTCTCTACTTACTAATATATTTCCCCTATGTTTATAGGATCTGTGTATGCTTTTGCTAAGTTTATATAGTAAATCCACATTTTGCAGTTTTACAAGCAAAGCATAAGGTTGGCAAACAAAAGAGGCCTGAAAATTGTGCTACTCTTGTTTCAACATGAGATGTGCATGTAATGGGATCTGTAGAGGTGTGAGGTCACCATATTATTATCATTGTAGTTCTCTTGATGAGCTATGTTAGAAATGTCTTCCTGAAGGGGCAAGAAGTAGCTGTGAAAACTTCATAGCAAATGACAATAGGGGAGATTTATCAAACTGGTGTAAAATAGAATTGGCTCAGTTGCCCCTAGCAATCAATCAGATTCCGCCTTTCATTCCCCACAGATTCTTTGAAAAATGGTTGGTTGCTAGGGGCAACAAAGACAGTTTTACTTTACACCAGTTTGATAAATCTCCCCCTATGACAAAAACTTATATACTTTTGTTTTTTAAAGAGATAGTCTTGGCAAATGTTAAAAACTAGGGAGGACAGGGGTGTAGCAATGTGTATACACTGTGTATGGCCTCATGGTATGGTCTCACTACTTACAGTATGCTGATTCAACTCAATTGTTGCAACTTCTTGGTTGGGGTTCAGTTGTCTGCCTCATGTGTAATGGCAGCTAACATGTGCACAGAATAAACTGTTTGCTACTCACTACACGGTCTGAGCCCCTGGATAAAGCACCAACTAACAGAACAAGGGGCTAGTAGGAACAGAATAATCAAGTTATACCCACTGGCCCCCTGTGTCTCTCAATCCTGTAACATCATGGGTCCACTGTTAGCCAAACAGTGACAGATGTATTTAAATCAGTGTCATAAAGTTATGCAGGTTTGTAAATCAGTTCTATTTAAAAATCTCAAGTATTCCAGCACTTATCAGCTACTGTATATCCTGCAGTAAGTGGTATATTATTTGCAGTCTGACATGAGGCTGTTTGCTGCCACCTCTGTCCGTGACAGGAACTGTCCACAGCGGAAGAGGTTTTCTATGGGGATTTGCTGTTGTTCTTGGCAGTTCTGACACAGCTTGTTTTTTGGTAACTTCATTCTGAAGGTCAATGAAGTCAAAGGTCAATGTTGAAATAATTTTTGTGCCATTTTTTTCTATTTTTTAAAAGAGCCGAACTTTTTTTTTACAAAATAAATATGTGTCACAAACTCGCCGGACGTAGGTGGGGAACAGAAGAAGACAGTGAGCCCTAACCACTAGAACCCACCTTCTGACCCTACCTACTTGCCTCAACGGCCCTAAACGGCCGTGGACAACCACGGTGTCAGTCCCTGTCCTACACCAGGTGATACACAAAACAAGACAGACGAAACAAACACAATAATGCAAAGTCTACGGTCCGGGTCAGCAACGGCGGTCAGCGAGGTACAAAAACGTAAGGCAGAAGAAGAGTCAGAGACAGACAAGGAGGTCAGGGCAGGCAGCAGACAAAGCAGGTTGGAAGATCAAGCAATAGGTCAGGCAACAGAAGTAACAGAACCAGGAGAGCTGAAGCGCTTAGCTGAGTAACACTCAATAGCCAGCAGGGAAATGAAGAGCCTGCTGCTTTTTTATCTGGAATCAGGGACTGGGTCCAGCACTTGATTGGATCAGCCCTGAACCCAGCACCCAGCTCAGCTGGACAGGTCTATAAGGAGTAACCCCTGCACTGCCAGAGTGTAACAGGCAATGCGGGTGTGGCTGGGAAACTAAGACAGCATTCAGACAGGACTGCAAACAAAAAACAACCAGAGGCTCAGCGCTTCCTCGGTCGCCCAGTACGGACCGAGGAGCGCAAAGTCACATTCCTGACAGTACCCCTCCTCTTATGAGGGGCCTCAGGACCCTTATTTAAAGGACCCGGTTTAGAGGGGTTATGGTCATGAAACTTCCGGATGAGACGTGGGGCATGTATATCCTTACTGGCAACCCACGTATTTTCTTCAGGACCATATCCCTTCCACTGGACAAGATATTGGATGGAATTTTGAATTTGACGAGAGTCCAATATCCTGTCCACTTCAAACTCCAGCTCCCCCTGGATGACCAGAGGAGCAGGGAGGACTGAAGGAAGCACAGGATTAACATATTTTTTGAGAAGAGACTTATGAAATACATTGTGAATTCTCATAGACCCAGGTAATCGTAATCTGAATGAAACAGGATTAATGATCTCTGTGATAACGTACGGACCAATGTACTTGGGTGCTAGTTTACCAGAGGGAACCTTCAATTTCAAGTTTTTAGTTGAGAGCCATACCTTTTCTCCTATACCGTAATCTGGGCCAGATATGCGTCTTTTGTTCGCCTGTTTCTTAGCTGTCTCTTGGGCTTTGACCAAGTTCTGAAGAGCTTGGGCCCAAACTGTGCACAGTTTAGAATAAATACCTTCGGCCGAAGGGTTTACGGACTCTGACGCATGTACAGAAGAATATCTGGGATTAAAGCCATAATTACAATAAAATGGCGACATCTTGAGTGACTGATTTTCACGATTATTTAGAGCAAATTCCGCTAAGGATAGAAACTCTCTCCATTTATCTTGGCTCCCTGCAACAAAACACCTCAAAAATTGTTCCAGAGATTGGTTCACCCTTTCTGTCTGGCCATTAGATTGTAGGTGAAAAGCCGACGAAAAGGATAATGAGATGCCCAGCCGACCACAAAATTCTCTCCAAAATCTGGAGACAAATTGTACCCCCCTGTCAGAAACTACATTTTCTGGAACACCATGCAAACGTAAGATATGGTTTATGAACAATGTAGCCAAGGTACGAGCATTAGGGAGCTTACGCAGGGGAATAAGGTGACACATCTTAGAAAATCTGTCAACAACCACCCAAATGACTGTTTTTCCCTTAGAGGGTGGCAAATCGGTAATAAAATCCATAGAAATATGAGTCCAAGGTCTGGTAGGCACCGGAAGGGGATGGAGGAGACCTTCAGGTAGTCTACGCAGAACCTTGGATCTGGCGCAAGTTTCACAGGCGTCGACAAATGATTTGACATCTCTTGCCCATGAAGGCCACCAATAATGCCGTGAGAGTAAGTACCTAGTACCTGCAATTCCCGGGTGACCAGCCAACACAGAATTATGAATCTCCTCCAAAACCTTAAGGCGAAGGTTTGGAGGAACAAACAGTTTAGACTCAGGAGTGTTCCGGGGAGCCAGAGACTGAGATTCCGCAATCCGAGCTGCCAGATCGGGTTGCAAAGTGGCCACCACCACCCCGGGTGACAGGATGGTCTCTGGTTGCTCCCTGGGAACCGTGTCGATGTCAAAGCTGCGCGATAAGGCGTCAGCTTTAACATTTTTAGACCCAGGTCGAAAAGAAATTTCAAAATTAAATCGTGTAAAGAACAAAGCCCATCTGGCCTGACGAGGAGTGAGACGTTTGGCTTTATCCAAATATATCAGATTCTTATGATCTGTTAACACCTTAATTCTATGTTTAGCCCCTTCCAGAAAATGTCTCCATTCATCAAAGGCTAATTTAATGGCCAGAAGTTCTCTGTTACCTATGTCATAGTTGCTTTCGGCTTTGGAGAACTTCCTAGAAAAGTAGGCTATGGGTCTGAGGTTGGTGAGGGTCTCTGAACCTTGTGAGAGAACTGCTCCTACCCCAACCTCAGATGCGTCAACTTCAATGACAAAGGGTTGTTCAAAGTCAGGCTGAGTTAACACAGGAGCTTCAGCAAAACACCTCTTAAGCTTGTCAAATGCCAGGATAGCCTCAGGACTCCAATTAACCAGGTCTGCCCCCTTTTTGGTTAGATCAGTTAATGGTTTAGCAATAACAGAAAAACCCTTGATGAACTTTCTATAGTAATTGGCGAATCCCAGGAACCTTTGTAGGGCCTTAAGGCTACTGGGTCGCTCCCAATTTTCAATGGCTGTCACTTTAAGGGGGTCCATACAAAATGAGTTGGAGGTGATCTTATACCCTAAGAATGAGACCTCCTGTATCCCAAACTGGCATTTTGACAGCTTGGCGCAGAGGTGATTTTGCCTTAGCAATTCTAACACAGTACGAACATGCTGAACATGAGAGCACCAATCAGGAGAAAATATCAAAATATCATCTAGATATACCACCAAAAAACGACCCAGATGTTCACGGAACACGTCATTAACAAAATGTTGGAAGACTGCCGGAGCATTACATAATCCAAAGGGCATAACGAGGTATTCGAAATGTCCCTCAGGAGTATTAAAGGCAGTCTTCCACTCGTCTCCCTCCTTTACTCTTATTAGGTTGTATGCTCCCCGCAAATCAATCTTAGAGAACCATTTGGCTCCCACAATTTGGTTAAACAAGTCTGGAATGAGAGGCAGAGGGTGTTGATTTTTCACAGTGATCTTATTCAATTCTCGATAATCAATACAGGGGCGTAGACCACCATCTTTTTTACCCACAAAAAAGAATCCCGCCCCCATGGGAGAAGAGGAGGGACGGATGTGACCTTTACGCAAGCTATCCTTGATATAATCTCGCATAGCCTCTCTTTCTGGACAGGACAAATTAAATATTCTACCCTTAGGGTACTTAGACCCTGGTATCAAGTCAATAGTGCAATCATAGGGACGATGGGGAGGTAATCCATCCACCGATCTCTCATCAAACACATCAGCATAATCAAGCAGAAACTCCGGAATCTCCCCATCATCAGAAGAACATTCAGCAAGCGACAAAGAAATACAATGAGGAGCACACTCTGGTCCCCATCGAACCAGTTCCCTGTTGGGCCAGTCAAACACGGGGTTATGCTGGTCCAACCAGGGTAACCCCAGAATGATATCAGCAGACAAATTTTCCATAAGCAAAAAGTCAAGCTTTTCAAAATGAACTGATCCCACCTTTACCTCAAGATGGGGGGTAATGTAGCGTATATTACCCTGAGCAAAAGGGGCAGAGTCCGCTCCAGTCACATTCAACGGACATTTAAGCTGAAGTGGACATGCCCCCAGACCAGACCAGAAAACAGTATTAATAAAGTTAGCAGAAGCCCCAGAGTCAACCTGGGCATATCCCGAGATAAATTTATCTCCCAAAGTCAAAGAAATAGGCAACAACAACTTCTTTTTCTTGTCGAAGGTTACCTGTGCACCTGAATGACCCCCTCGATAATCATTCAGGCGCTGAAGTTTTCCGGCGGTGAACCAGGTCTAGCGGTACATTGTCGTACTTGATGCCCCGCTTTGCCACAGTAGAGACACAGATGGTTCTGGAGGCGATATGCACGTCTGGCCTTGGCGTCAGTTGACCCGATCTGCATAGGTTCGTCTTGCGGAGGGGACACAGGAGAGGAAGAAGAAGGTTTAGGAGGTAAGGTCAAAGGACATGAAGCAGAAGGGAATTTAGACGTTTCTCTCTCTTTGCGTCTGTCCCGCATACGCCTATCTACCCGTATGGCTAAGGTCATAGTTTCCTCCAGAGTCTCAGGATTAGGATAGGCTACTAACAAGTCCTTCAGTTGGTCAGACAAGCCCGCACGAAACTGGAAACGCAGAGCTGGGTCATTCCAAGTAGAGGGTACACACCACTGCCTAAAGTCAGCACAGTATTCTTCCACTGGTCTCTTACCCTGTCTGAGTGTCGTCAATTGGCGCTCTGCCTCTGCTGCTCGGTCTGGGTCATCATACAGAAGGCCCAAGGCTGAAAAAAATCTGTCAACGGTCATTAAATCAGGGGAGTCAGAAGGTAGTGAGAATGCCCATTCTTGGGGTGGGCCCTGCAGGAGGGACATAATAATGCCCACCCTCTGGGTCTCATCTCCGGAGGAGCGGGGACGTAGCCGAAAAAATAATCTGCACCCCTCCCGAAAGGTCCGGAAATTTTTCCTGTCCCCCTTAAATTTCTCAGGGAGCTGCACTGGGGGTTCAGGAGCCTGCGGGGGGGTCAGACACATCTGCCTGGGCAAGGACTCTTGTTCCTGCACACGCTCAGCAAGGGTCTGAACCAACGTATTCAGACCCTGCATCTGGGTCACCAGGGTGTTCATAGGGTCCATGATGCAGGTGACCCAAAAATCTTCTTACGGGCTGGCTATTCTGTCACAAACTCGCCGGACGTAGGTGGGGAACAGAAGAAGACAGTGAGCCCTAACCACTAGAACCCACCTTCTGACCCTACCTACTTGCCTCAACGGCCCTAAACGGCCGTGGACAACCACGGTGTCAGTCCCTGTCCTACACCAGGTGATACACAAAACAAGACAGATGAAACAAACACAATAATGCAAAGTCTACGGTCCGGGTCAGCAACGGCGGTCAACGAGGTACAAAAACGTAAGGCAGAAGAAGAGTCAGAGACAGACAAGGAGGTCAGGGCAGGCAGCAGACAAAGCAGGTTGGAAGATCAAGCAATAGGTCAGGCAACAGAAGTAACAGAACCAGGAGAGCTGAAGCGCTTAGCTGAGTAACACTCAATAGCCAGCAGGGAAATGAAGAGCCTGCTGCTTTTTTATCTGGAATCAGGGACTGGGTCCAGCACTTGATTGGATCAGCCCTGAACCCAGCACCCAGCTCAGCTGGACAGGTCTATAAGGAGTAACCCCTGCACTGCCAGA
Organism: Dendropsophus ebraccatus; assembly: GCF_027789765.1. Taxonomy (NCBI): domain Eukaryota; kingdom Metazoa; phylum Chordata; class Amphibia; order Anura; family Hylidae; genus Dendropsophus; species Dendropsophus ebraccatus. The sequence continues at coordinate 51,990 of NW_027210153.1, read as the reverse complement.
GTGTAACAGGCAATGCGGGTGTGGCTGGGAAACTAAGACAGCATTCAGACAGGACTGCAAACAAAAAACAACCAGAGGCTCAGCGCTTCCTCGGTCGCCCAGTACGGACCGAGGAGCGCAAAGTCACATTCCTGACAATATGCTTAAAATTGCCCTATTCTGACCCCTATGAAAATTCAGAAAAGTATTATATAAGCCATCTGCAGATAGCTGTTAGAGTCACCATGTGGGAATAGTAAAAAATTACAAAATATAGTATATAAAATAATATATTTTTAAAATCCCTCCACTTTTGCACAAGGAAATAAAAAATACATTTCACATTTTCCACATAAAACATAAAAAATAAATTTTTAGTATTGTCATGTTTGTAACACAATAAACATTAAAATTATTACTTATACCACTAGGTAAACACTGTAAAATATATTTTGTTAAACTAAATCCTAATAAATGGAAGAAGAAAATTAAAAAGTCAAAAGAGTACCAATAAAAACCACTGGAGTCGTGAATCCAATGATCCACTGAACCACCACTAGCGATGGTGTAAACCACCCCAGGGAGCGGAGTCTAAGGGGCTGCTGGTCTTCACCAGAACCTGCCACAAGGTGCGATGGATTTGCTGCCACAGATTACCCCCAGGTTGCTACCACTGGCTTGACTTGTTAGTGGTTGCGGGCGAGGTACAGCTGGAGACACGTAGGCGGGAAGCAGACAGGAACACAGCAGGAGCCTCAGGCAGGACTCAAGGACAGGAACCAAGAATCATGACCAGGAATCATGTGCAGGGAAGCTGGGACCACAACGCTTAGGTTGGCAATACATGGGGGATAACTAGATGATCAATAAGGATCTAACCACTGAGACCCCACCAATCAAATTGTTTCATTCATTCTGTACGTTTTGAGCTCATCGTTAAACTGTGGAAAGAGGATCACTTTGCGTCTTTGGGTAACCCCCTTAAAGACAGGATCGGCCATCTAATAAGTTCCTTTCTGATACTGTATTTGATGTTACAATCAAACCTTAAGAAAAATATACAGAATTCTGCTGATTTCCTGAAGATAAATTCCTCATATCTATGGATACTCCCTTCTTAAAGAGCTGTGTTTGTAAGAGAACTGGTTGCACAAAGATCCCTGGAGCAGAAACTCTATGCCCCACCTTCAATAAGGCCCAACGACGGTCCAACATTTTTAGAATCTAAAGAAAGGTGGAATTCGAAGAATTCTAAACATAAGGCAGTAGGAGTTAAGGCGGCCTTAAGGGACTACATGAAACGTCACTAGATGTTCCAAAAAATGTACAAAATAAATATCAGGTGTCGTATTGGAACTTTTTTGGAGTTTGGACGTACTGATATAATTCAAAAATTTTAGTTTTTTCCCTTTTTTCTTCATAAATCTTAAGATTTAAACACATAAGATGTATCTGATCATCTGTACAACCTTAGACATGTACCTAGAAACTACATCTATATTTTAATTAAAGAAAATAACATATTAAATATTTCTTTCTATTTGATTCTGGAAAGTCATTACTTTCCGAGTTTCTATCAAGAGTCTTTGAAGTTAAATAAATCCAAAATTGTTTTTCTTGGACATTTTGCAAATGAGCTCTCAATTTGAATACATCATTTGCATTTTGTTTAGCAGGAATTGAATGCTGGTTTAAGACAGATGCTTGTTCCCATAGAACAGTCTTTACAATTTGCATGTTTTTTTTTTTTCAGGTCTTGTACTATCAACATGTTACAAAATGACACAAGGTGTAATTTATTAGGGAAAGTTGGCTATTTAAGCATTATTACTAGCTAATAGACATGATCTACAATGTGTTTCATTACACAGAGAGGAACAAGGTTGTTGCTGAAATATTTGCAGGTGGAAAGGTTGCAGGTAAATAGCAAAAATGTGGAAGTGCTATTATGTTATATAATATTGTTGATCCTATTAGATATATAGATATATTATACTAGATAAATTTTACATAGCGCTTTGCTTAGGCGGCACAAACACAGTAATGCTCTTACAATTCCTTATGACCAGTTCCCTATTGGAAAATTAGTTATAGTTTATGGTAAATAACAAGGTCAAAGACTATAGATAATGCAATTGCTCATGGAAATTTCAAAACTGCTAAAATCTGCAGTTAGCTGTAATCTGTGGGGAAACCTGGCATTAAGTGCTCACTTTTCCTGCAGCACCACCTCAGGGAAAATTAAAGGGGTTATCCAGTGCTACAAAAACATGGCCACTTTCCCCCTACTGTTGTCTCCAGTTTGGGTGGGGTTTTGAAACTCAGTTCCATGGAAGTAAATGGAGCTTAATTGCAAACCGCACCTGAACTGGAGACAACAGTAGGGGGAAAGTGGCCATGTTTTTGTAGCGCTGGATAACCCCTTTAATTGCAAACCGCACCTGAACTGGAGACAACAGTAGGGGGAAAAGTGGCCATGTTTTTGTAGCGCTGGATAACCCCTTTAAGCATTACACAGTGAGGAAGACAGGCAAAAAGTTGGAAATTTTAGCGCACATTCCCATTTTGAGCACAAAGTTTGTCACTGTGTGACACTGACTAAGGGGGAATAGGGGGAGTGGCTAATTTATAACAATTTACACCTGTAAACAGATTTATCAAACATGGTGTAAAGTAAAACTGGCTCAGTTGCCCCTAGCAACCAATCAGATTCCACCTTTCATTTTCCAAAGAGTCTGTGAGGAATAAAAATTGGAAACTGGTTGCTAGGGGCAACAGAGCCAGTTTAAATTTACACCATGTTTGATAAATCTCCGCCACAGTGTCACTGTTTCACAACACAACAGGGTCCCTAGAGTGAAAAAGGCTCTTTGTAATCGCTCTACACGCCCGTCAAGTGATTATTCTGATATCCAAGAGAATTATACCCCTAGAATTATAACCCTAACATGAAAATTATATTTTTTTCCCACAATTGGGGATTGGTATTTGTGCTACATGGCATTTCCGGATTTACCTATGCAAATGGTGACATTGAAATTGAGAAATACTTGATCTGAAAGTGTTGTTAATTTTATATAGCATCTCCGGAGCTGAACTCATTAAATAGATTGTTTAATTGTCAGTCTTAGCAGTCGAAGTGGTGTGGCTAGAATTATGGTACACATGAGCACCATCAATCCTGAAGTATGTGTAGGATTTTGCCAAGGCTCGGAGAGCCCTGGCTGTCCATCATACAGGAAGAGGGTGGGGAAGGTGGGGAAAGAAGCTGGTAGCTCTGGGCTCCTTACTGCCTGGCCATGCCTTTTTGACTCCTCATACCAGCAATTAAAAAGCATTTTTTTGTCTAATTTATTTATTTATTTATACTTAAAAGAGTTTAACTTATGAGCTGATGAATTCTCACAGAATAGGCCATCAGTCTCTGACTGGAGGGGTGCCAACACCCCACAGCGCCATCAATCAGCTGTTGAGCACCCGCACAGCATAGGCTAGAAAAGATCTGGTGGCATATATTTTTACCTTGTTTTTTGCCATAGCAATTGCAGGAAAACAGCCCTGCCTAGTGGAAATCGCACTGCCATATAACCAGTAACCTGAAGACCACATGATCCATAGAAATAATGGAGAATACAGCAGCCCATGGTATTCAATATGCAGTGATGACAAAGGCAGGGACTCTCTTGCTGTCTGGCTGTCGCTGACAGCCACACACCTAAACCATGGCCTTGTGATCTCTAGAATAAAGCTCATAATGACGTACCAAAGGGCATCTCAACAGTCATTAAGAGGTTAATGGTCAGAGAAAAGTATGACAAAAATGTCTACTTGTTGGAAGAGTTTTTTTGCTGTAGCCTAGGTGGACTTGTTTTCCAGGCCCGATAGGACCTGTACAATAGTGCAATTTACTAAATTACAATGAACCTGCAAACTGCTAAGCCATGATCCTTCCTTATTGTACTGAATGAAAGAACCATGTGGCAACTGAAAACTTCTCTGTGTAAAAAGACTTATAAATGGCTGCAAATGCCTCAGCACAAGTAAGTGTAAAAAGATATAAATCACAAGTCTGAAGCCAACTTCCTTAAGGGCATGTAAGCTATGACGGAGACAAACACCCACTCAATATATAGACCCATACACAAAAAGGTGAAGGTACAAAATGGCAAGAATTCCTGACACTGGATTCCACTCATTCTACTGCTGTAATAGGTGGTTATTGGCTGCCATAAATATTTTATTTGGATGTTCACTGTATTTTATGTAGACTTTGTCCTGTAAACATTAGAGGAGATTTATTCGCACCAAATGTAAGTGTATTTTAGTTTTAAATTAGCAATAATTTGAGGTTGTGCCATGCTCTACAGGAAGGGTAGGGAACCTTCCGCCCTCCAGCTGTTGCAAAACTACAATACCCATCATGCCTGGACAGCCAAAGCTAAGGCTACAATTTATGTGCATTATTAAAGGGATACTCCAGGGGGGGGGGGGAGTATTTTTAAATCAACTTGTCAGGAAGTTATACAGGTTTGTAAATTACTTCTATTTAAAAATCTCAGCTGCTGTATGTCCTGCAGGAAGTGGTGTATCCTTTCCACACTTACATGGTGCTCTCTGCTGCCACCTCTGTCCATGACAGAAACTGTGCAGAGCAGCAGCAAATCCATAGATAACTTCTCGTGCTCTGAACAGTTCCTGTCATTGACAGAGGTGGCATCAGTAAGCACTGTGTTATACTGAAAAGAAAACACCATTTCCTGCTAGGCATACAATAGCTGATAAGTACTGGAAGCATTGAGATTTTTAAATACAAGTAAGTTACGAATGTGTATAACTTTCTGACACCAAAGATTTAACAACAGTTTTTTTTTCCCTCCGGAGTACCTCTTTACCCATCCTCTGCAGTTGGTAACATATACTTTAGTGATAAATAGGCATTCATTATGTCAGGATATAATGTACTGGATATTATATCCACTTTTACAAATTCTGAAAGTATTACATGACTATATAGATGCAGGTACATGCATACAGGTCGCAAAACAGAGAGGATGTCATACAGTGGACTTTTCCATCTGAAAAAAATTGCCACAGAGTCTGCAACAGAAATCCAATCCAATTACCTTTTCTTTTCACTGCAGTTCTGAATGTGGATGAGTCTCTATAATGGTGCTGATCTGTTTCTTGGGCTACCAGCAAGGTTTCTGCCCAAAACAGGGCAATAGGAGACAGTTAATGTCCTTTTCTTTTTGTAGCTTTTCAAATTTGCGCTGAGAAAACTGCATCATGTAGACAACATAGATTCCAATTAAAAACAGTGTCTAACTTCCATAGAGTGAAAGTGATACTGGATTCAACTAACATTCAAGGGGTTTTGCAAAGGTATTTTTTTCCTAAATTGGAACTGGCATGCTTTAAAAAGAAAAATTCTACTTAAAAAGAAAAATATCATACTTACCTGTCGCAAGCCCCCAGCAGTTGCTATTTAAACAAACAGACAAACAAACAGAGCAGGAATTTCCTTTCTTACAGTAAGACAAATCAGGAGGCACAGAGCAGTGGGAATGAGGAAGTGCTGGAATGCAGCCTGCAAAGCATCAGGGCAGGTAAGTATGGTTTGATTTATATTTTCAAAGCACCCAGACTCCAATAGGAAAGAAAAAACTCTTGAAACCTTGTTTCATTGATTGTATATGGCCACCTTAATTGGAAGATTATAAACACAATTAATTGAGATGACGCACATAATAACAACAGTACCTGCAGCAGTGACACGGTATTACATAATATGCACTCTAGTTCCTGAAGGGAGCATTACATGCCCGTCAATAAGAGGGAACATTGAAATGCATGGTTGGGCGCGTCACATAGGCAGCCACAAGTTCTTAGGGTCCTATTCCACGAAGCTATTAACGATAAACAATCTGAAAGGACCATTATGGTGAGCGACCAATTACATGGAACGATGATCGTTACTTAAAATCGTACTTGCGGTCATCCTGTCGTCGCTACTGCGTTCGCCGCTACTGAGTTCGCCGCTACTGAGAACGACCGAAAGTTGTCTTATTACACACCGAATGATGCGCGAACAATTTGCAAATGATCGACATTAAAAATAGGCCCGAATTCTATCAAGCGACCAGCGATTTATCATTGTTCGCTTAATAATTGTCTGCCATTACACAAAACGATTATTGTTCATTTATAAACAATAATCGTCCTGTGGAACAGGGCCCTTAGCTAGTCTTCTGCATATGAAAGACGGCCCCTGCGGAAAGACATTAGTAGAGTCCATGTGTTGTTGCATCATCAATGCAAACAGAAAAAAGTGAGAAGTGAGTCATATTTTCATAACCATTTAATATGAATACAGGAGGTAAGATTTCTTCCTTTATTTTCATTTTCTTCTGTTTGACTATTGGTAGCAAATAAGAAATGTATAACGTTACATCTTAAATACCTGATTACATGCATCTCCATACTGTAAGATATAATGAATATACTTGTGTTGTAAACTAGATATATGCGTATATTAGTGATGTTTCCATGCCTGAGAGAAGCTTTGTACAAAAGTTAACCAATAGGTATGCTGCAATTTTAATCGTACTTTATTAAAAATCTGTGCATTCTATATCATATGAGGTAGCAGAGCAATCAATAAAGTCATATATGCTTTAATACAACTTAATATTATAAGGGTACAAACACACACACCGTATACGCTGCGTATTTACTGCTGCGATACGCAGCAGATACGCAGCAAATAAGCAGCAGATTAGATCTATATAACTGAAAACAGCATCAAATCTGCTGCAGATCTGCTGCGTATACGGTGTGTGTGTGTTTGTGCCCTAAACAGTCATTTTCTCTAAAATTTAGAAAATTAAAGTAGAATTGACACCTACTTGTGAGCGGAGGTGTATATGGGATGCAGAGGTACACCTATGCCTTGATACCTGTGGGGGCCCAAATGCCCCTCTGGCACATACAATTATACCAAACAGCACCTGCACATAAATCCAATAAATCTTTATTTGATTTAATAAGCTTTAATATATGTTGCGGCTTATGAGTGTATTCAAATAAAGGTGATAAAGGAATGAACCCATCATTTCTAATTGTGCTTTACAAAAGATTTTCAGATTGCTGATTTGTGAGACAATCAAAATCAAAGCAGCAAAAGTCAAAGGTGTCATGCCTCGTTCTATTCATTTAAGGTATGTCAGTGATGGGAGGAGATATTGGTGCACTTGGGGTGATGGGCCCGCCTACAGTGCACCAGACAAGCTAATAAGTATAAAAAGAAAACTGTCCTTATCTGCAGAAGCGGATGTCCGAATGATCACCACTGCTCTTATCAGCATGGTGACACCAATCAGTAGGTTTATTAAAAACTTCTATCAGCATCTTTGCTGTTAGATTTACTGTAACTATATTACTTGAGATGGGAATTCCACTTTAATATGAATCTCCACCTTTTATTCCCATTTTAAGTCATTTTTAGGTCCAAAGTAAGGATGGTCCGAACCGAGTTCGGTTCGGGTTCGTACGAACCCGAACTCTTGGTAATGATTCCCTCTGTCTGCCCGCTCCGTGCAGCGGGCGGATCCAGCAGGAGGACCGCCTGGAAAACTGGGATACAGCCATAGCCATAGGCTGTATCCCAGTTTTCCAGGCGGTCCTCCCGCTGTATCCACTGGTGGCTGCTTAGAGGGGACCCTCCCTAAATGCTCATCTCCAGTAGATATGCATATTGACCATACTGTTACACTATGGGAAGAAACCAAAAAAAGTCAAAGTAAAACAATCTGACAAATGGAGAAACATGCATTCTCTATGTAGATTTAGTCGTGTTCAAATCAATGTTTTTCAGTATCAACCACTGAATATCCGAGCTTATAAAACTTCATAACTTCATATAAATAAGCTTTTTTGATACAAACTATACTGTTCATTTCACCTATTCACGACAAAATAAGCAAAGTTTCCTGCAAACATTCTCTTTACCCTATGACCTACTGACATGATGCAGACTAACAGGTACAAAGAGACTGTATGTTTGTCTTGACATGACAGATCATGCCTTACTCTCATAGATTTTATGATATATAAAAGATTGAAATGACTACACAAACAAAAGTGTCAGCGAGAATAGAAATCAGCATTTTTACAGGATCTAGAAAAGACCTTGTGAATGTACTGGGAGCACAGTGAACATGCAAACAAAGTTAGAGAGAGGACATTCTTCAGATTCTTGGACTGTAAGGCACATCATTTTACCTCCTTGTATTAGATGTCCCTCTTGTGGAAGAAACCTGAATGTAAGAAACAGAGAATAGAGTCCATTCTAGGCCACCTTTACTAGCCCATATTGTGGTTGTGGAATTCTGCAAATAATTCTAATTATTCACTGTTGCTCACATCTGCCTTGTTGAAACTTGCTACAAGTAGGGAAGGAGATTTGTTTTAACTAGACAAATCCTCATTGAAAAGTTTTGGATGTTGTTTTTCTCAAAATCAAACTTAAACCTGATATAGTCTAAAGGCCCTATACTGCAATCAGGGCCGGGACAAAGAGTAGGCAGGGGTAGGCGATGGCCTAGGGCGCCAAAGAGCAGGGGGTGCCACCAGGCCGAACCCGGAAGCAGCATACAGGAGCTGATTACATCAGCCCCCGGCCGGGAGAGACAGGTGTGTGGAGTCCTCAGCTGCTGCTGCTGCTGTACATAGGAGGGGGGAGGGGCGGCTCCCTGCCGGGACACTGCTCTGGCTGAGCTTCCACAGCCAGGAGGCTCTGACCTGCTCCAGGACACCAGCATTGGGGACTGTGCAGCATTACTCACATCCCCTGCTGCACATCCTCCAGGCTCTGGGAGCTGCTCAGCTGTCGGGCCAGGGAGGAGGAGGTAAAGAACGGCAGCCTGCAGAGACCACACAGGGGGACCAGGAAGTGTCTGCCCCTACCTCTCCTGTCAGCTGTTCATCTCTGCATCATCATCATCATCAGCCAGATCCCTCCATGACAGTCCCAGGATGGTGAGGACAGAAAGTGCAAGCAACCTAGCTGAGAGGTAGCTGTTTTGTGTCTGTGTGTGTACATAAGAGTGTGAGTGTGTATACATAAGAGAGAGAGAGAGTGTGTGTGTATACATAAGTGTGTGTGGTGTATACATAAAAGTGTGAGTGTGGTGTGTATACATAAGTGTGTGTGTGTGTGTGTGTGGTGTATACATAAGAGTATGAGTGTGGTGTGTATACATAAGTGTGTGTGTGTGTGGTATATACATGAGTGTGAGTGTGTGTATACATGTGAGTGTGGTGTGTATAGATAAGAGAGTGAATGTGTGTGTGTGTGTGTGTGTGTGTGTGAATATATATACATAAGTGTGTGCCTGTGTGTGTACTGTACATAAATGTGTGTGCCTCTGTGTGTGTGTATGTATAAGCTGTACATAAATGTGTGTGTATACATAAGTATGTGCCTGTGTGTGTGTGAGTATATATATATATATATATATATATGCAGAAAAGTGTGTGTCTGTGTGTATATCCATAAATATATATATACACAAAACTATATACAACTGGGGGCAGCACACAGGGGATATATATACAACTGGGGGCAGCACACAGGGGGTCTATATACTACTGGAGGCAGCACACAGGGGTTTATATATAACTGGGGGCAGCACACAGGGTCTATATATAACTGGGGCAGCACACAGGCATCTATATACTACTGGAGGCAGCACACAGGAGTTTATATACTACTGGAGGCAGCACACAGGGGTCTATATGCTACGGGGGCAGCACACAGGGGGTCTATATGCTACTGGGGGCAGCACACAGGGGTCTATATACTACTGGGGGCAGCACACAGGGGATATATATATATATACAACTGGGAGAGCACACGGGATATGTATATACACAACTGGGGGAGCGCACAGGGGATATATATATACAATTGGGGGAGCACACAGTGGATATATATACACACACACAAAACTGGTGGAGCCCACAGGGGATATATAAACAACTGGGGGCAGCACACAGGGGCTCTATATACTACTGGGGACAGCACACATAAAACATTGGGACTGCACAGAGGGACCTTACTAATATACTGGGGCACAGAGCATACCTAATTATTAAGTGGGGGCACAGGGACACCTTAAAACTATGGGGCCATATAGGGGTACAGGGGACCTAACTACTGTATGTGCCTGAGCCTAAAATGTTTCTCTGGCAGATTCTAGAGAGAGGATTCACAGCCAGGAGAAGACTTCAAGGTGGCCCAGACTGGATGGAGAGAAAAAGAAAATGTGAAAGACTCTTATCAGAGAAGACGTCACTTGTGAGGAACTGGATGTAACTGCACTCTGTTATCTGGGTTGTAGTGATACTGGCCATGGTGTGGCGGTATTACTCAATGGTATCATTAGTGATATCTTTCAGTTTTTTCCAGAGGCAATATGTAATCACTGTATGGTGGTAGGAATGTTATAAGATAACTACCGAATGTACTGGGGCTCGTAATACAGTGTGGGGGCACTTTCTGGGCTTTACACGGTCTGTGCCGCGCCAATTCTGATAACAGTGGCTTGGGGGGGTGGTGGGCGCCATTTGCCTTCTCTGCCTAGGGCACCAAAACTCCTTGTCCCGGCCCTGACTGCAATTATTGGCCATATTCGGCTGTTGCGGACAATAATCGTCTATGAAATAGACAATAATCAGCTGACATGCACAATGTCGGCTGATTGTTGCCTTTTTAACATGTTGAAAAATATACAATCACGATAGCAGAGATCTGTTGCTGTTGCTCCATGTAATAGCGCCTGCCGCCGCTATCTTCTGTGGTGTGCCCGGACAATCTCGTGATCATGTGTGCAGCACCCACCCACCTCCCTCCCGCTCCCCAAGGCCCTCCTGGCTCTTACCGCTGACAAGTGTAATAGCCCTGGCAGTAAGCGGGGGGGGGGAATTGAGCACCGACCTGACAGGTCGGCGCACACTTGCTCCCTCTTGTCGCCCCGTGTAATAGGGGCTTAATCCTGGCTTCATGAAACTTACCTGTAACAAATGAAAGTAATTCTTTTAATTACTAACATTTGTATTTCCAGATCAAGTAGTGGAAAAATTTATGGGATTACACTGTAATTTGCATCTGTAAAACAAATATAGACACAACAGGGGAGATTCATCAAACTGGTGTAAAGTAGAACTGGCTCAGTTGCCCCTAGCAACCAATCAGATTCCACCTTTGATTCCTCACAGATTCTTTGAAAAATCAAAGGTGGAATCTGATTGGTTCTTAGGGGCAACTGAGCCGGTTCTACTTTACACCATGTTTGATAAATCTCCCCCAACAGGTCTAAAAATGCAAATTAGCCTACAGTTAACCCCTTAACGACACAGGGAGTGTATTTACACCCTGTGGTTGCCTCGGGGACTTCAGAGGGGGGGCGCGCGGCGTCCCAGGTGCGGCATGTAGCCTGGGACTGCGGCTATTAGCGGGCACGTTCCAATTGCCATGCCCGCTAATCAAGTAATCAGATGCAGCTGTCAAAGTTGACAGCTGGATCTGATTGCTTGCTGTCCTCATACCTGGTGGTCTAGTGGGTTGGATCGCCTCCCCCCCCAGGACATTGTAATGGCGCTGATCCCGGCTCGGCACTCAATTGCTTCTGGCTGCAGCAGCCGGAAGCAATGCAGTGCCTATCTCATTGATCTATGCTGTATAATTTTACAGCATAGATCTCAATGAGAAATCAGTGTGCATATACTAGAATTCCCCCAGGGGGCTTCTAGTATATGTGTAAAAAAAAAAAAAAAAGTGTTGTTATTAATAAAAAAAAATACCCCTCCCCTAATAAAAGTTTGAATCATTCCCCTTTTCCCATGTTATAAATCAAAATAAATAAATAAATAAACATGTTATTTATCGTCGTGTGCGTAATTGGCCAAAATATTAATCAATCCCATTCCTGATCTCGCACGGTAAACGGCGTAAGCGCAAAAAATCCCAAAGTGGAAAATTGCACATTTTTGGTTGCATCAAATCCAGAAAAATTGTAATAAAAAGCGATCAAAAAGTCGCATATGCGCAATCAAGGTACCGATAGAAAGATCACATCATGGCGCAAAAAAAGACACAGCCCCATAGACCAAAGGATAAAAGCACTATAAGCCTGGGAATGGAGCGATTTTAAAGAACATATTTATGTTAACAATGGTTTGAATTTTTTACAAGCCATCACATAAAAGAAAAGTTATACTTATTACGTGTTACCTGTCGTTGTAAACGTAACGACTTGAGGAACATATATAACAATTCAGTCTTACCACAGGGCCAACGGCGTAAAAACAAATACCCCCCAAATAAACAAAATGCGTTTTTTTTTTGGGGGGGGGGTTCAATTTCACCACACATTTATTTATTTTTTCCTGGTTTTGCAGTGTACTTTCTGAAAAAATTCAGCCTGTCATTGCAAAGTACAATTAGTGGCACAAAAAATAAGGGCTCATGTGGGGTTCTAGATGAAAAAATGCAACTGCTATGGCCTTTTAAGCACAAGGAGGAAAAAAAAAGCCGAAAGAAACGAAAGTGCAAAAATCAAAATTGGCTTTGTCCTTAAGGGGTTAAAAAGAATAGAAAAAAACATGACCCAAACAACTACTCCTTTCCTATGCAAACCTAATAAGAGCAAAGCAAATGATGTTGGTTTTTCCCTGTGTGTAGAATTTTTTATTCAATTTTAAATAAAAAGGGAAGGTTATAATAAGGAAAACATATGGGTAGATGAAGACAAACATTAAAGAGTCAGAATGGAAAACTCAAAGCAATATGCTTTGAATATAGAAAACATACAACAAAACAAATTTAAAATAAATTAGTGGAAACAGAAGTCAGCGTTAGTGGTAGAACTTTAAGAAATTAGCTACATGAAATGGTAGGTAAGGTTTGTCTGTTTACTGATGACACAAAAGTGTGCAATAGGGTTGATATTCCTGGAGGTGTCAGTAATATGAAAACTGATTTAGCTTTACAAGGTAAGTGGTTAAAATTATAGAAAATAAAGTTCAATGTTTCCAAATGTAAAATAATGAACTTTGGGAGAAGGAATTCTCCATGATTATCGGCAGTTCTGTTTTAGCAAGGACTTCGGAAGAAAAGAATCTAGGGGTAGTGTTTTCTGGCATTTTTTTGTGTTTTTGTGTGTTTGCAATTTCAGCCATAGCAACGTGCTCCTGCCTAGTGTGAATGGTGTTCTAGGAGAGCTGACCAAATTTGTCTTTTTTTTCTGTGTTCCAAATGGAGGGAGTGGCTGCCTCTACTTGGACGTGCACTCCACCCATCCCACCCAGGTGGTGTAATTACTTTTGCCAGTATAAGATGGATCTTGCATGCCCAGAGCATAGACGTATTACAAGCCATGGAGAGGCTATAGTGCAGTGTAGGGTCCACCCCAAGCATGAGGCCACCTTATCGTTGGTGAGGTGGTTTACACTGTTTGAAAATGGTAACCAAGAGCCTTGTTATTTTTGTGGGAGTTTTTTTTTAGCAGTTGGGTCTGTATCTTGCCATAGCAGTGAGCTGTTTCATTTTTCTGTGTTTTAGTGTTTTCTGACAGCCTTAAAATGAGTCACCAGTGCAACCAGGTAGTAAGAAATGCTAATCGTATGCTGGGCAGTTAGAGGTATAGAGGTATAACCAGTAGGAAGAGGGAGATTGTGATACCGCTGTATAGAGCTCTAGTGAGACCACATCTGGAATACTGTGTCCAGTTCTGGAGACCTATCCTACAAAAAAATATGGATAAAATGATTAACAATCTAAAGTTTAAAACCTACCAGGAAAGACTGACTGGTTTTAGGGGTACCGTCTTCATGTCCTGCATGCAGCTGCTCTGCAAGGGACGGTGAAGGTAGGGGACAACGGCGGCGGGCTAAAAGAAATCACAGCTGCATGGCCTGGTGTTCTTTTTGCTGGGCATTTAAAAAAAACAAAAAACTTTACTAGGTCTTACTTTCAGGGAGGTCTAATATTTAGCAATTCAGCACAACCTTTACTAGGTCTTATTTTCTGGGAAACAGGGTAGGAAAGGAAATACTAAAAGGGCAGACTAAATGGACTAGGTATCCATTTTCTGTCAAAAATGTTCTATGTTTTAGGGCATATCAACTTAATGACATGACCAGTACAAAGATTTCAATATTATATATAAAAAAAACATTCTGTGAGCAGCCGCCGTGTTTCTCACCTAAGTTATTCCTAGTGCTCTCTGGGTGGATTCTGTCCTAAACTAATTGATTGCATTCTTGTTAACGTCTGGGCATTTTCTAGAGTGAATTCTTATAGCACCTTAATGGTTAACTCCTTATCTTGCCAGTGACAGCCCTATCCTCCTGTCTAAGTTTTTGTCTGTCTGCCCCTATCACCTCTAAAACTGGGACTCTGTTTTTCAAAAAACTCACTATGCCTGATTCCTGCTATAGCGTATAGTTAGTGTGCCTATACTTGCTTCCTATCCTGTGATTTGCTATCCTGATCAATTAATTTCCTGACTTTGGATTGTGTCCCTGCCTATGTGTTTATCTCCTCACTTGGTCTGTATCTTTGTCCTCTCGTTTGCCTCATTGACTCTGTTTATTGCCTAGCGATTTTGTACTAGTATTTGTCTCTCCTTGTTTTACCCTATCTTGCTGATCATTCACCATTGTGTATTTCTGTGCTTGTCTCATATTTGTCTTGTATTTGTCTCATTCGTCTTGTGTGCTGTTTCACCTTTATGGGGACGCTTCAAGTTGTCCCATATAACCTAGGACACGTTGAGGCAAGTAGGCAAGGCGGTGGATGTGGGATAGCGTCAGGGCTGCACTAGTCTCTGTGTCACCTATGTGTACCATAACCTGTCCTGGCACATTCATGGCGGGAATTTTCAGAAAATTGATCCATGAAGATGGCAAAGCGGTTAGATGATATCTCTCCTAGTTTTCTGGCATAATTGCATTAAAAAAAAATTCAGTTCAGTATGAATACAATATTGGATTGCTGTATGTATGTCATTCAGTAGGACTACCCCCTGGATTCATTAGCTGAGACAGAGCAAGGATTCAGAGCCATATATTACAAGTTGCAATGAATATTTGCTTATAAAATGATATATCAATCTGTATTCATTAGACTGTATGTTCACTGTGACAGGTTCCCATGAATAGATAATATTAATCAGAATATGTATCAGTTCTAATATTAGATAATTGTACTAGCTGGGGACATGATGGTGTATATACAAAGAAAATATGTTTTCCAATAATAATTGTTACAATTATCTACAAAACCGAAAAGTCATGGCATTAAACAGTGAATTCTTCACGCTGAAAATACACTGCAGTTCTGAATTGCAGCAACAATAGCAAAGTGATATGTAATTATATAATGTGGAACTAAAACCCATTGAAGTAAGTGAAATATATTCTAATAAGCATGAGGATAGTTGGAAAAGCTTTCACAGTGATAATTAAGCCCAGAGGGTTAAATAGATGAACTTGACATTGCACTAATGGGATCTTACAAATATAGGCTCTTCTTTGTCAATGTACATTAGTAATCTATAGTGGTAAATGCTGCACGCTATGTTTGACTGCTCATGTAGGTTCCAATTACTTTCATTTGTTACATTTTAGCAGGTTTCATAGTCCATGGGTTAGACTACATTTTTTCTTCCTAATCTTCATTTGCTCCTTTGTGAATTTTCAGGTATGAAGTGGAACAACCTGTAGCAAGGAATAATTGACTGCCTAACATCAGTACCAAATATGAAGTGAAGCTTCGGTTCTGGGTCCTTCTTGCTGCTGTGTTGTAAGAGACATCAAAATGTGAAATATTTTCTAATATAAATGTAGAAAAAAACTTCTTTTTTTTGCCTTATCCTTTAGTCTTAGGGCCCTATTCCACCGGACGATTATCGTTCAGATTATCGTTAAATCGTTCGAATCTGAATGATAATCGTTCGGTTGAAATGCAGTTAACGATTAACGAGCGAACGAGAAATCGTTGATCGCTTTATAAGACCTGGACCTATTTTTATCGTTGCTCGTTCGCAAAATGTTTGCAAATCGTTCGCATTGAATAAGATGTCGTTCGGTCGTTCGCAGTAGATACGAACGCAATAGCGAAGAAATACGGAAGAAAAAACTATTGCAAATACGATCATAAGTAACGATTATTGTTTCATGGAAATGAGCAAAGGTTTTCAGGTCTTTCGCAATAGCGGTCGTTTGAGATCGTTAATCGTTAACGATTATGCGAACGATAATCGTCCGATGGAATAGGGCCCTTAGTCTCCAGGTAACAAGAATTCTTAGTTCAATAAAGTGCTCTCTTTATCAGTGGTTACTATGCAATTCACTTACATCAGCCAGTCAGTCACTTTCCTTCATTTACCATCTCATCGTGGCACACACGTCTATACGGCTCCATATTACAGATCTATGGGCACTCATACTGTATAATATGCTTTAGAACAAGCCACAGACATGCTGATAAAATCACAGACATGTGGAGGCACATTTAGTAATGAATGAGTGCTGTATTACAGAGTGAAATTATATAGATTCTTAATAAGGCCATATGCATAGGCCTTTACAGACCCACAATCACATATATCATTTTATACAAGGGTCTATAATGAAAGTTAAAGCCAGCTCAATGCTGATCCCACGGATCCCACAGTGACTGATGTGCTCTGCCCCCAGGGCCAAGTTAAGGTCGGTGGAGGCCCTGGGCAAATATTTTGTTGGGGGACTCCCCATTTTTTTTCCCAAATATATCCCATACAGCGATCTATACAGGTGGCTACTTACTGTAGCAGACTTAGCACCTACCCCTCCTCACTCCTGGCTGTGTGGCTCAGCATCCTCCTCTGTTTTGCATGTGATGGTCACTACAGGCTGCAGTCCAGAGGAAGATGCCAGGCCCTAGAGACAGGATGGGGAGGGGTGTATTCCCACTTGGGGTGTGTTCCCACTTTGTGTTTATGTTAATAATGCAATGCGAGAACATAGCACTTCAGTACTTTCTGTGCTCTCTTGCCCCCTGTGTTAGCCACCACAGCAGCATATGCAGATGTGAATCGCTGAAGGAACCTGGACTTGCAAGTCTAAGTCCCATCTGCAGTTCCCAACCATGTACACTAGCTGAAGCAGTAAGGAGCAACCAGAAAGTACTTAAAGGCTGTGTAGAATATATAGCGGATATGGTACATGTGAACGTACCATAAGGATTAAAATACACAGCTGTGTGCAGCCCATGATATGGCATATATAGCCTGTGTGCAGCATATGACATATATAGGCTATATACCATACACTGCACACAGGCTATATACCATACACTGCTCTCAGGCTAAATATCATATGCTGCACACAGGCTATATATCATCCACTGCTCTCAGGCTATACTGTATATCATATGCTGCACACAGGCTATATATCATCCACTGCTCTCAGGCTATACTGTATATCATATGCTGCACACAGACTATATACAGTATATACCATATGCTGCACACAGGCTATATGTCATATGCTGCACACAGAATATATACAGTATATACCATATGCTGCACACAGACTATATACAGTATATACCATATGCTGCACACAGGCTATATCTCATACACTGCTCTCAGGCTATATATCATATGCTGCACGCAGACTATATATCATCCACTGCTCTCAGGCTATATATCATACACTGCACACAGACTATATATAGTATATACCATATGCTGCACACAGACTATATACAGTATATACCACATGCTGC
Organism: Dendropsophus ebraccatus; assembly: GCF_027789765.1. Lineage (NCBI taxonomy): Eukaryota > Metazoa > Chordata > Amphibia > Anura > Hylidae > Dendropsophus > Dendropsophus ebraccatus. The sequence goes on along the minus strand of NW_027210153.1, from coordinate 34,178 downwards.
ACACAGGATATATACAGTATATACTATATGCTGCACACAGACTATATACAGTATATACCACATGCTGCACACAGACTATATACAGTACATACCATATGCTGCACACAGACTATATACAGTATATACCATATGCTGCACACAGACTATATACAGTATATACTATATGCTGCACACAGACTATATACAGTATATACCATATGCTGCACACAGGCTATATACAGTATATACCATATGCTGCACACAGGCTATATACAGTATATACCACATGCTGCACACAGACTATATACAGTATATACCATATGCTGCACACAGGCTATATACAGTATATACCATATGCTGCACACAGGCTATATACAGTACATACCATATGCTGCACACAGACTATATACAGTATATACCATATGCTGCACACAGGCTATATACAGTATATACCATATGCTGCACATAGATTATATACAGTACATACCTCATGCTGCACACAGACTATATACAGTATATACCACATGCTGCACACAGACTGTATACAGTATATACCATATGCTGCACACAGACTACATACAGTATATACCATATGCTGCACACAGACTATATACAGTATATACTATATGCTGCACACAGACTATATACAGTATATACCATACACTGCACACAGGCTATATATCATACACTGCACACAGACTATATACAGTATATACCATATGCTGCACACAGACTATATACAGTATATACCACATGCTGCACACAGACTGTATACAGTATATACCATAGGCTGCACACAGACTATATACAGTATATACCATATGCTGCACACAGACTATATACAGTATATACTATATGCTGCACACAGACTATATACAGTATATACCATACACTGCACACAGGCTATATATCATAAACTGCACACAGACTATATACAGTATATACCATATGCTGCACACAGACTACAGAATTATTATCTCTTGCAGTTTTGCCACAATTTCAGCTGATACAGTAAAACTCTGCTATTAAAAAGCAGCATGTGTATTATGGCAAAGTTCCCTACCAAATAGTTTTCTACAAAAAAAAACAAAGAAAAAACATGTAATTCAGTGATTGAATGTAGGTATGACTGTATGTAGGATCCTCTGCTGTGCTCCCATATAGTAATAATGTCCCCTGTGCCCACATATAGTAATATCTCCTGTTGTGCCTCCATATAGTAATGAAGTCCTCATGTTGTGCCCACCTATAGTAATATTGCCCCCTGCTGTGCCATCCCCCCGGCTGGCAGTAGTACTAGGTACTGGGGTGCCACTTTGTTTGATGCCCGCTCTTCTCATCAAACAGACGTGATGGAGGAAGGAAGGAGGCCAGGGACTTAATTTGGGGACCGCTTCTGTCCAGTGTCGGACTGGGGCACCTGGGGCTCACCAGTATAGAACCAGTGAAATGTGACATGCTGACCCGCTCCTTTCCTGGATTCATCTGTATCTGTGACAAATCCCTTGTAAATAACATTTTCAGTCGAATTAAAACTCAGGGTATGCTGGGAGTTGTAGTCTCTGAATAAATCACTGTGTGCAGAGTGTCCTGGTGGCTGCAGTCTTTGGGTGACTACCATCAGCCCTGAAGGTCCAATACATCTGTCTACAGTTATGAGAGGATTGTAATGCTGTACTACAACTCCCAGCATATCCTGAGGGCTGCAGACTGTCAGTACATGCTGGGAGTTGTAGTGCCTGCAGCTGTTGTAGTTGGGTCCTATACACTGGATGCTTTGTGGCAGATCAGAATACATAGATCTGTGGGGGCTCAGTGTAGGGAAGTGACCCCAGAACAGCACTAATAGGGGACAGAACAAAAACATCTCCCCCTATATCTTATTAGTGATGTTCTGGGGTCACTTCCCTACACTGAGCCCCCACAGATCTATGTATACTTATATGCCACAAAGCATCCAGTGTATGATGCACCTAGGACCCAACTACAGCAGCTGCAGGCACTACAACTCCCAGCATATCCTGAGGGCTGCAGACTGTTCTGGGAGTTGTAGTGCCTGCAGCTGTTGTAGTTGGGTCCTGGAGGCGTTGTGGGAGATCAGAATACATAGATCTGTGGGGGCTCAGTGCAGGGACGTGACCCCAGAACATCACTAATAGGGGATAGAAAAAAAACATCTCCCCCTATCCCCTATTAGTGCTGTTCTGGGGTCACTTCCCTGCACTGAGCCCCCACAGATCTATGTATTCTGATCTCCCACAAAGCATCCAGTGTATAATGCACCCAGGACCCAACTACAACAGCTGCAGGCACTACAACTCCCAGCATTTACTGACAGTCTGCAGCCCTCAGCATACGCTGGGAGTTGTAGTGCCTGCAGCTCTTGTAGTTGGGTCCTAGTTTAAAAATTTGCGCTAGTGTACTGTAGTGACCCCGGGGCTGTGTCAGTACACTACTGCAAACAATACACGGACCCATTAAGACCCCAATGATACACAGGCTCTGCACACTATAGAAGTGATTACAGTGCAGTTACTAATGACTCACAGGTGACGTCTTCTCCTATTGCCGTCGCTTACACTTCGCTTTCTTCTCCATCTGGAGCAGCCATCATGAAGACTTCTCCGACCACAACTCATCTGCAGGCGGGCAGCTGGGGGTGACTGGGGAAGGGAGGCAGCTGAGGGTGACTGGGGAAGGGAGGCAGCTGGGGGTGACTGGGGAAGGGAGGCAGCTGGGGGTGACTAGGGAAGGGAGGCAGCTGGGGGTGACTGGGGAAGGGAGGCAGGGAGAGCAGCTGGGGCGACCGGAGGAGAACCTGGGGAACAGGGGGAGCAGCTGGGGCAACCGGAGTAGGGGGAGAACCTGGGGAACGGGGAGCAGCTGGGTGACAGGGGGAGAAGATGGGAGGGCAGCTGGGGTTGCAGGGGGAGAAGATGGGGGACGGCTGGGGTTGCAGGGGGAGAAGATGGGGGAAGGCTGGGGTTGCAGGGGGAGAAGATGGGGGGCAGCTGGGGTTGCAGGAGGAGAAGATGGGGGCGGATGGGGTTGCAGGGGGAGAAGATGGGAGGGCGGCTGGGGTTGCAGGAGGAGAAGATGGGGGCGGATGGGGTTGCAGGGGGAGAAGATGGGAGGGCAGCTGGGGTTGCAGGAGGAGAAGATGGGAGGGCAGCTGGGGCTGCAGGGGGAGAAGATGGGAGGGCAGCTGGGGCTGCAGGGGGAGAAGATGGGGGGCGGCTGGGGTTGCAGGGGGAGAAGATGGGGGGCGGATGGGGTTGCAGGGGGAGAAGATGGGCGGGCAGCTGGGGTTGCAGGAGGAGAAGATGGGAGGGCAGCTGGGGCTGCAGGGGGAGAAGATGGGAGGGCAGCTGGGGCTGCAGGGGGAGAAAATGGGGGGCGGCTGGGGTTGCAGGGGGAGAAGATGGGGGGCGGCTGGGGTTGCAGGGGGAGAAGATGGGAGGGCGGCTGGGGTTGCAGGGGGAGAAGATGGGGGGCGGCTGGGGTTGCAGGGGGAGAAGATGGGAGGGCGGCTGGGGTTGCAGGAAGAGAAGATGGGGGCGGCTGGGGTTGCAGGGGGAGAAGATGGGGGGCGGATGGGGTTGCAGGGGGAGAAGATGGGAGGGCAGCTGGGGTTGCAGGAGGAGAAGATGGGAGGGCAGCTGGGGCTGCAGGGGGAGAAGATGGGAGGGCAGCTGGGGCTGCAGGGGGAGAAAATGGGGGGCGGCTGGGGTTGCAGGGGGAGAAGATGGGGGGCGGCTGGGGTTGCAGGGGGAGAAGATGGGAGGGCGGCTGGGGTTGCAGGGGGAGAAGATGGGGGGCGGCTGGGGTTGCAGGGGGAGAAGATGGGAGGGCGGCTGGGGTTGCAGGAAGAGAAGATGGGGGCGGCTGGGGTTGCAGGGGGAGAAGATGGGATGGCGGCTGGGGTTGCAGGGGGAGAAGATGGGGGCGGCTGGGGTTGCAGGGGGAGACGATGGGAGGGCGGCTGGGGTTGCAGGGGGAGAAGATGGGGGGCGGCTGGAGTTGCAGGGGGAGAAGATGGGAGGGTGGCTGGGGTTACAGGGGGAGAAGATGGGAGGGCGGCTGGGGTTGCAGGGGGAGAAGATGGGGGGCGGCTGGGGTTGCAGGAGGAGAAGATGGGGGCGGATGGGGTTGCAGGGGGAGAAGATGGGAGGGCAGCTGGGTTTGCAGGGGGAGAAGATGGGAGGGCAGCTGGGGCTGCAGGGGGAGAAAATGCGGGGCGGCTGGGGTTGCAGGAGGAGAAGATGGGGGGCGGCTGGGGTTGCAGGGGGAGAAGATGGGAGGGCGGCTGGGGTTGCAGGGGGAGAAGATGGGGGGCGGCTGGGGTTGCAGGGGGAGAAGATGGGAGGGCGGCTGGGGTTGCAGGAAGAGAAGATGGGGGGCGGCTGGGGTTGCAGGGGGAGAAGATGGGATGGCGGCTGGGGTTGCAGGGGGAGAAGATGGGGGCGGCTGGGGTTGCAGGGGGAGACGATGGGAGGGCGGCTGGGGTTGCAGGGGGAGAAGATGGGGGGCGGCTGGGGTTGCAGGGGGAGAAGATGGGGGGCAGCTGGAGTTGCAGGGGGAGAAGATGGGAGGGTGGCTGGGGTTACAGGGGGAGAAGATGGGAGGGCGGCTGGGGTTGCAGGGGGAGAAGATGGGGGGCGGCTGGGGTTGCAGGGGGAGAAGATGGGAGGGCGGCTGGGGTTGCAGGGGGAGAAGATGGGAGGACGGCTGGGGTTGCAGGGGGAGAAGATGGGGGGCGGCTGGGGTTGCAGGGGGAGAAGATGGGAGGGCGGCTGGGGTTGCAGGGGGAGAAGATGGGAGGGCGGCTGGGGTTGCAGGGGGAGAAGATGGGAGGGCGGCTGGGGTTGCAGGGGCAGAAGATTGGGGGCTGGGGGAGAAGATCGGGGTAAGCTGGGGTGGCAGGGGGAGAGGATGGGTGTGGGCAGCTGAGGTGACAGGCAGGGAGGGAAGAGGGAGCGGTCGGGGGGCTGAGGGATCAGCTGGGTGGCAGGGGGACCAGCCGGGGGCCGGGGGATTAGCCGGCTGGCAGGGGGACCAGCCGGGGGTCCGGGGGATTAGTCGGCTGGCAGGGGGACCAGCCGGGGGATCAGCAGGGCGGCAGGTACAGAGGCAGGCTGGAAAGGTCTCCCCCATGCAGGGCCGGCGTGAGCTTCCGGTACAGACAGGCCGGAAGCTCACAGTGCAGCCCCGCGATGCCCGAACTTCTTCCCTGCTCAGCAGCGTGCATGTGACGTCATCACGCCGCTGCCAAACAGGAGAGAGGTTCGGGCATCGCGGGGCTGCATTGTGAGCTTCCGGCCTGTCTGTACCGGAAGCTCATGCCGGCCCTGCATGGGGGAGACCTTTCCAGCCTGCCTCTGTACCTGCCTGATCCCCCGGCCGACCCATCGCCCCCTCCCCCCCCAAACCGCCCGAGGGCGGACGCTGGCGGCGGAGGGGTTTAAAAAAAAAAAAAAATAGCTCCAGAACTCCCCTTCCGGGTTTCAGCTGGTGGGGGCCCCCTAGTGGTGGAGGCCCAGGGGCACGTGCCCCTTGTGCCCCCCCTTTAATCCGGCCGTGTCTGCCCCCCACATGGGAGGGTCAGCGGGAGTCCTCTGCACAGTCCCCTGTTATTACTATGCCACTCACCTTTGGGGCACCTTTTGCCAGGGAACTGTTGGCAAATCTTGATCTGCCTTTGGATTCTCTACCACTTTTTACTGATGAGGAGGAGGTAGTAGTAGTCCCCCAAAGTCAGCAGGTGGAACGTGCTGAGACTGCAGAGGAGATGTTGGCTGTAAGCCAGGGAGGGGCATCCAGTGCCACACCTGAGATCCTGTCCCAGCCACTGGAGGACAGTAGCAGTAGCCCCCAAGCACCATTATCCTCAGCGTCATCAGGGGAGGAAATTGAGGTGCTACTGAGACAGCAACATCCCACTGGTGCAAAGAAGCGAGGCACAAGAGGGAGGGGTAGAAAACAACCTACCAGTCCATTACCTCCAAGCCTTGGTCCTGAGAGGGGACCCTCAGGCAGCGGTGGCAGTGAACAACCAGCAAGACCCCCCGTGGCTGGAAGCAAACCACGGTCCTCTGTCGTCTGGCAGTTCTTTCAGCTGGGGACAGATAAGCACATCGCTCTGTGCCTGCTGTGCAATGAGAGGGTCAGTCGTGGCAGGGGTGATAATCTTGGGACAACATCCATGAGGAAGCACATGGAAAGGCAACACCAACAGGCCTAAAAAAAAACGTGACCCCAATACCACCTCCCATCAGGATGCACCATACACTGCAGATCCCATCATGCAGCATCCTCTCACTGGAACTCAGGGCTCGTCAGCCTCAGTTGCCAGCAGCAGCACAGTATCACTGCCATGTACACCCCTATTGAGGCAGCAATCCCTTACTGAGTCCATGGCCAAACGTCAGGTGTACTCCAGCAGCCATCCCATGGCACAGAAACTGACCGGACACCTGGTTAAGCTGCTGGTGCTTCAGTCCCTGCCTTTTAATGTTGTGGACCCCCAGCCTTTCAGGGATTTTGTGGAGTGTGAGCACCCCAGATGGCGAGTCGCCACTACTTCTCTGGCAAAGCTGTCCCATCACTGCACAGTTATGTAAAGAGAAAGGTTGGCGACTCATTGGGACTCTCTGTGTCCAAGACAGTGCACCAGAGTGCTGATGTCTGGTCCTCTAATTATGGGCAAGGGCAGTACATGTCCGTTACTGCCCATTGGGTCAACATCCTCCCAGGAGACCATCAGGAAGTCGGCCCATTCTTGCCATTGTCACCTCCACGGTGCTTTAGGGGGCCAGCAGCGGGTAGTACAAGTTCTGCCTCCACCACCACTGCAGTCCAACCCGCCCCGGTGTCTTACCACCGATGTCAGGCCCGGCGCTCTCAGGCTGTCCTCCATTTGGTTAGCCTGGGTGAACAAAGCCACAGTGGGCAGGAGCTCCTCATAACCATCAGGGAGGAGATCAACATCATCAGCGAGGATTCCCAGGCCACAACTCCAAGGCTGAACATAGCCTTGAGCCCAGAGCTGAATGAAGTGCAGATGGAGGTTGAGGAGGAGGAAGATGTCTACGCCTAGCCATTCCACACACCGCCACCTGGTTTCTCTGCCTCTCCATCACAGGAGGAGATGGAGGACGAGGTGGTAGAGGAAGAGCAGGAAGACCCCAGCAGACCCTGGAACTATACCGAGGACAGTGGAGAGGAGAGGCACTCATTGTCCTTGGTGCAGATGGCAAGGTGTCTGCGGGAGTGTCTGCGGAATGATAGCCGGATTGTAGACATCCGCCAGAGGGACCAATACTGGCTGGCCCACCTGTTGGACCCTCGCTTCCTCCGCAAAATGGCAGAATTCTTCCCGCCATCACAGAGGGAGGCTAAACTGGTGTACTACAGGGACATGCTCACCAGTCAGTTGGTCTCAACTTACCTGCGAAACCAGCCAGGTTCCCAGACAACATCCTCTGGGGGGGGAACCAGCGCGCTCCACTCCCACCACCACTAGTGGAGGCGTCAGAAGTCGCTACAGCCTGCAAGCCCTCATGAGCAATTTCATGCAGCCAGCTGGTGAAGAAAGGACACAGCACCGGACTCATGGCGTGGACCAGCATGAGCTCAGCCACCAGGTCACTGCCTACCTTGATTCTACATTGCCCCAAAGTGTCACCGACCCCGTGCAGTACTGGGCAGAAAAACTGGAGATTTGGCCTCAACTGGCAGAGTTTGCCTTGGCTCTGCTGTCCTGCCCAGCCAGTAGTGTGGCGTCAGAGAGGATATTTAGTGCGGCGGGTAACATCGTAACACCGCAAAGAACGAGGCTCTCTTTTGTAAAGATGAATCGTGCCTGGATTACATCGGATTATACCACCCCCCTGCCTGATGTGAATGACTAAGTCATCAGTCACCCGTCTTGCATGGCAATCCGTGTGTCCAAGAAATTGACCTTAATATCCTAAATATGTGCCCAACGTAAAAATCCGTAATTTAACTTATTAAGTAATGTTCCCCCCTTAGACCCCAAATTTAAAAAAAAAAATCACCTTAAAAATTCCCTACTTAATTCGGATACATTTGAAAAAACAGATCCCCATTTCCAAATTTGATGCCCATGGTGTGTTGGTCATTTAACATCTCCACACCAGATTAATGCCTCACACCAGTGTACCGTCTAACCCATACCCCAAGAACAGTAGCAACCCTAAAATAATCCCCACGACTATGCTTCAAAAAGTGTGGATTTCACCTTTTGTGAACTATAGCCGTGGGGTTCTATCCCTGGCACCCGTGCCAAGGAACACTACTCACCGTTTTGTGAGCGGGTACTAACTGTTCTTGAGGTATTTTGTGGATATCATGAGAGTAGTGAAATCTTGCACCGCAAATCCCGATGGGGTTCTTCTGTGTGCAAATTATTTCACGTGTCTCATGCAGTCACGCGTGGAATAAGGCTGTCTATGGGGTATATATCACGGAGGCTGCTGTCCTTCAACTGTGATATAAAAAACCACCACAGTTAGTTACAGCAATAAACAGTTGCTGAAAGGCAGGTTAACTTGCCTTATTTACAGGTGCCTTTACAATGGGAGGCTTTTTTGAGGTTCCCTGCTGGCTAAAATCCACAGCGCATTGTTGGCTGATTTTATGCCACCTTCAGTACTATGGTGCTGGGCGCAAATACCCAGTTCAGCGCAGAACTGCGTATGTCCGGCCGGCACCCTAGTAGTGAATGCCATTTGGTGAACGGTATAAAAATGCCCTGTGGATTTTACTCAGCAGACCCGTAGCCACATGTGAGGGTACCCATAGGGTGAGGTTTTTGGGGACTGACAAAAGTGAGGGTGGGAGGTCACTCCCATACCCCATCAGGGGTTTCTCCCCTACCCACTTTAAAAGATAAGTCCAGGCAATCAATAACTTTCTGTACCCTTACTTGACCCAGAAACTTATACATTGACCGGACTTATCCTTTAAGCCAGCTGGTGACAGCGCTTTAAAAACACAAAAGCATACATCCATTGTATTGGACGCTACACTCGGTTAGGACATCAAACTGGTGTTAAGAAAAATAAATAAATAAATAAATATATATATATATATATATATATATATATATATGTGTGTATCGCCAACAGCCATAGGCCCAGATTCAACAGGTTTGACACCAGAGTAGTTGCGTCAATTTGTAAAGCAAGTGACAGTGAGGTGTCAATTTAATGAAAATTGGACTCGTATTTTTGGATAATGGAAGTGGGGTAAAGCATTCTTGAATCTGTGCCTTTTGAATGTCCTTTGTTCACCTCATGGATTCTGTGGGTGAGGTTCTCTGTCTATTTTACCATATCCGTATCCTGCTAGACTAGGTGTAATGTTAGAGGTTTTTTTTTTAACATTGGCTGTCCTGTGCTGAACTCTACATCAACATTGTTGTCATGTTTAACCCCTTAAGGTCAAAGCCAATTTTTGTTTTTGCACTTTTGCTTTTTCCACTTTATGTTTAAAAGTCCATAGCACTTGCATTTTTTCACCTAGAGATGTATATGAGCGCTTATTTTTTGCAAAACCAATTGTACTTTGCAATGACAGGCATTATTTTTCCATAACATATGCTGCGAAACCGAAAAAAAAATCATTGGCGCTGTCAAATTGAAAAAAAAAGGAATTTGTTTTGATTTCGGGGAGTCTTGCATTTACGCCGTTCTCCCTATGGTAAAACTGACTGGTTATGCATGTTGCTCAAGTCGTTGCGATTACAACAATATGTAACATGTATAACTTTTATATTATCTGATGGCTTGTAAAAAAATCAAACCATTGTTAACAAATATATGTTCCTTAAAATCGCTCTATTCCCAGGCTTATAACGCTGTTATCCTTTGGTCTATGGGGATGTGTGAGGTGTCATTTTTTGCGCCATGATGTGTTCTTTCTATCGGTATCTTGATTGCGCATATGCGACTTTTTGATCACTTTTTATTACATTTTTTCTGGATTTGATGCGACCAAAAATGCGCAATTTTGCACTTTGGATTTTTTTGCGCTTACGCCGTTTACCGTGCGAGATCAGGAATGTGATTAATTAATAGTTCGGGCGATTATGCGCACGGCGATACCAAACATGTTTGTTTATTTGTTTATTTATTTATTTATATTTATAAAATGGGAAAAGGGGGGTGATTTGGACTTTTAATAGGGGAGGGGATTTTTTTATTAATAAAAAAAACATTTTTACTTTTATTTTTACTGTAACTAGAAGTCCCCCTGGGGGACTTGTATATAAACAGCACTGATCTCTCATAGAGATCAATGCTGTGTATATACACAGCAAAGATCGATGAGATCGGTCATAGATTGCCCTACTAATGCCCCCACGTCAATTGTCTATTTGGAAACATACTGGGTGGAATCAAGAGCTGTGGAAGCTGCCTTCTCAACTTGTCTGTTTTTTGAAATTCTGGCCTGAGAGCCATCAACTGCTGCCTTCTCCTGCTCCTCAACTGGTCTGTTTTTAATAATACTGGCCTGGAATCGATCAACTGCTGCTGCCTCCTCCTGCTCCTCAAGTAGTCTGTTTTTAATTATACTGGCCTGGAATCGATCAGCTCCTCCTCCTCAAGTAGCCTCTCCTCCATAATACTGGCCTGGAATATATCAACTGCTGCCTCCTCCTGCTCAAGTAGCCTCTCCTCGATAATACTGGCCTGGAATCAATCAACTACTGCCTCCTCCTGCTCATCAAGTAGCCTCTCCTCAATAATACTGGCCTGGAATCGATCAACTGATGCCTCTTACTCAAGTAGCCTCTCCTCGATAATACTGGCCTGGAATCAATCAACTGCTGCCTCCTCCTCCTCCTCAAGTAGCCTCTCCTCAATAATACTGGCCTAGAATCAATCAACTGCTCTGCTGGCAGAGAAACTGGAGATTTGGCCTCAACTGGCAGAGTTTTCCTTGGCTCTGCTGTCCTACCCAGCTAGTAGTGTGGCGTCAGAGAGGTTAATTAGTGCGGCGGGTAACATCGTAACACCGCAAAGAACGAGGCTCTCTTGCCACAGTATTGAGATGCTGACTTTTGTGAAGATGAACGGTGCCTGAATTAATATTACTGGCCTGGAATCAATCAACTGCTGCCTCCTCCTCCTCCTCAAGCAGCCTCTCCTCAATAATACTGACCTGGAATCGATCAACTGCTGCCTTCTCCTGCTCCTGAAGTAGTCTGTTTTTAATAATACTGACCTGGAATTGATCAACTGCTGCCTCCTGCTCCTCAAGTAGCCTCTTCTCAATAATACTGGCCTGGAATCGATCAACTGCTGCCTCCTCCTACTCAAATAGCCTCTCCTCGATAATACTGGCCTGGAATTGATCAACTGCTGCCTCCTCCTGCTCTTCAAGTAGTCTGTTTTTAATTATACTGGCCTGGAATTAATCAACTTCTGCCTCCTCCTGCTGCTCAAGTAGTCTCTTTTCATTTATACTGGCCTTGAATCAATCATCTGCTGCCTCCTCCTCCTCCTCAAGTAGCCTCTCCTCAATAATACTGGCCTGGAATCGATCAACTGCTGCCTCCTCCTCCTCAAGTAGCCTCTCCTCAATAATACTGGCCTGGAATCGATCAACTGCTGCCTCCTCCTGCTCCTGAAGTAGTCTGTTTTTAATAATACTGGCCTGGAATCTATCAACTGCTGCCTCCTCCTCCTCAAGTAGCCTCTCCTCAATAATACTGGCCTGGAATCGATCAACTGCTGCCTCCTCCTCCTTAAGTAGCCTCTCCTCGATAATACTGGCCTGGAATCGATCAACTGCTGCCTCCTCCTCCTCAAGTAGCATCTCCTTGATAATACTGGCCTGGAATCCATCAACTGCTTCCTCCTCCTGCTCTTCAAGTAGTCTGTTTTTAATTAAACTGGCCTGGAATCAATCAACTGCTGCCTCCTCCTGCTGCTCAAGTAGTCTGTTTTTAATTATACTGGCCTGAAATCAATCAACTGCTGCCTCCTCCTCCTCCTCCTCCTCAAGTAGCCTCTCCTCAATATTATTGGCCTGAAATCGATCAACTGCTGCCTCCTCCAACTCAAGTAGCCTTTCCTCAATAATACTGGCCTGGAATCAATCAACTGCTGCCTCCTCCTCCTCAAGTAGCCTCTCCTCAATAATACTGGCCTGGAACCGATCAACTGCTGCCTCCTCCTTCTCCTCAAGTAGCCTCTCCTCAATAATACTGGCCTGGAATCGATCAACTGCTGCCTCCTCCTCCTCAAGTAGCCTCTCCACGATAATACTGGCCTGGAATCAATCAACTGCTGCCTCCTTCTCCTCCTCAAGTAGCCTCTCCTCAATAATACTGTCCTGGAATCGATCAACTGCTGCCTCCTCCTTCTCCTCAAGTAGCCTCTCCTCAATAATACTGGCCTGGAATCGATCAACTGCTGCCTCCTCCTCCTCAAGTAGCCTCTCCTCAATAATACTGACCTGGAATCAATCAACTGCTGCCTCCTCCTCAAGTAGCCTCTCCTCAATAATACTGGTCTGGAATCAATCAACTGCTGCCTTCTCCTGCTGCTCAACTTGTCTCTTCTCAACAATACTGACCTGAGAGGCGAGCAATATACTGCTGTTTCCTCCTGTTTCTCGACTTGTCTCTTCTCAACAATACTGGCCTGAGAGGCAAGCAATAAACTGCTGACTCCTCCTGCTGCTCAACTTGTCTCTTCTCAACAATACTGGCCTGAGAGGCGAGCAAATCAACTGCTGCCTCCTCCTGCTGCTCAACTTGTCTCTTCTCAACAATACTGGCCTGGGTGCAATCAAGTGCTGCCGCATCCTCCTTGTAAACTTTTTTTTTTATATATTTTTTGTCACTATTTTGGCATTTTTATTCACTATATTTTATTATTATTATTCCTATTATTATTTTTTTTTTCTCATTATTTTTGCACTCCCCCCCCCCACACACACTTTTTTCATTGTAATATCAACTGCAACTAAACGAAACTATACCCTATCACACTCCCATTATTGTAGCTGCAATTATTCAGCCGTTAAAGCAAGGTTCATTTTCGGTTCAGTTTGGACGAATCCGAACTTCATGAAAGTTCGCCGGATCGAACCGAACCAAACTTTTCAAAAGTTCGCTCATGCCTAATTATAATGTTAATACAAACTGTAATTTTTTTTTTCAATATGGTCATGCCCTATAACACTGCCTTAGTTAAGTTCTCCAGCATTTAAATTAGCACGAGTTGTTTTTCTGTTAATTCTGACTACGTAGACCAAAATGACTGTTTAATAAAAAATATATATATTTTTGCTATTTCAGGCATGCACAGCTGTCATGAATGAACGAGTTGTCAAGATGAGCAATCAGTATGATTTTTCAAGCAGTTCAGCAGCCATGTACTCACAGTAATAAATGCACCCTGTATCCACTGCAATGTGTCAGTACAAAGGGACTGACCCAAAAACCTTTTTAATTCAAACCGCATGGTCACTTCCAAAAATGAAGCGTCTCAGCTGAATACTTTATAACTGCTAGATAATTTATAGAATATCAGCTAAACGGCCCCAAAATGACCATAGATGTTCAATATTATTACAGATAGCTTCAATTGTAACACAATAATAGACACAACCCTACATTCAGATAGCTGGTATTGTCTAATTTAGTCATCTAATACCAGAAGAATTCAAGTTCCTCCCAGGATCTCCTATAGGGTTAATCACAGGGTTAGGCTATGCTCACACTTCGTGTAACAGCATCCGTTTCACAGCAATGGATGCTGTTAAATTGCCGGCTGCCGGCCTGCATTCAGCACGTTCCTGCAGCCGATTATTCACAATTGATTTGCAGGAACCATTGAGTGTGGCTGCGAATCAATTAACCATTCACTTCAATGCAAAGTGCGGCCGCCACCACATTTTACATTGTGTGAACAGCTATTATTTCCAGACGCTGTTCACTGAACAGTTTTCTGAAATAATAGACATGTACATTATTTTAACACTAAAATAACGATGCCGCCCCTGCAGTAAAGAACGGATGCTGATTCTATTGCAATCAGCGTCCGTTCTATACTGCAAATGTTCACATTGTGTGAACATAGCCTTATTCACTCTTTGTATTGCAATAGATTACTAATAGGCATGGTATGGTGCTAAAGGGCACAGTGTAGAATTATTTATATATGTATTACGTGGGCTATATTTTTTATGGACACTGTATAACACTGTTCATCTGGGCATTGTTCATTGCTATCTGAGCACATTATATCTGGGTAATGCGCTATATATATGTTCTGTCTCAAGCACATTATAGCACTATATGGCTTGATAAAACGGCTATAAAAAATTATCATGATCATTATTTATGGCCATCCATATCAAGAAAGGGCTATTTTTTTGCTTTAAAAAACAGTGGGTAAACATAGTCTATATCTGGGAAATAAACTATGCATATATGTTTTCTTGCAAGCACATTATAGCACTATATATTTAAGTGATGCACTATAACTATGGCATGATCTATTTCTAACACATTAAAGCACTATACAATATCTATCTATCTATCTATCCATCCATCCTTGTTACTGTGAGAAGAAAAAAAGTATCTAAAGATTTCTATGGGTGTTGCATTCTGGATCTGTGCAGACCCAGGACACAGCAACACAGACTAAAAACAGGAATTCCAGTCAGTACAGAGAGTCACGGCTCAATATGTCTGTCAATCACATGACTGCCTTCTCTCCCTGTGAGGGCTCAGACGGCCTGGGATACACGGGACTTTATGTTTTCTGACTCTTTTTCAGAAAACAGGAAGTGTCGTGTTTTCCATGATAACTAAAAAAAATAACGAATGTAAATTGAAAACTTGCTTTATTTCACATCTACTGTTGATTTAGATTTTGAAAGTTATAACAATAGTGACATTTTAATCTGATGGGTATTTATAGTGCTAACAGCCATATTAGTCGGCCTATCCAGTTTGTAAATGAGTGCCAATCTCTTTTATCAGTGCTTGTTTACAGAACCCTCACAAGCCCTCACAACAAATAATGGATCGTTATTGTGGCCCTTTCGACCATCAGCCAATTACCTGGGGAGCAATGGCTGATGGTTTTGGAACAGTACAAGCAGCAGATGAACAATCATTTGCTTATAGCCCTATTACACAGGGTGTTAGCTGCCTGTTTGGACCAAAGTGGGACTAGGCACGTTATGATGCCACTGGGGTGCTGTTTCACTATTTATAAAGGTATTGGGTGACATTCAAGCTTCAATGTTTTAAAGGTGTTGTCCAACGAAAATCTTTTTCTTTCAAATCAACTGGTGTGAGAAAGTCATATAGATTTGTGATTTACTTCTATTAAAAATCCCAAGTCTTCCCATACTTATTAGCTCCTATATGTCCTGCAGGAAATGTTTTATTTTCAGTCTGACGCAGTGCTCTTTGCTGACATCTCTGGCCAAGACAGGAACTCTGGCTCGGTTTTTTATGAATCCCCATAGAAAACCACTCCTGCTCTGGACAGTTCCCGTCTGGGCCAGAGATGTCAGCAGAGAGCACTGTGTCAGACTGAAAATAAAACAACATTTCCTGCAGGACATACAGAAGCTAATAGGTATGGGAAGACTTGAGATTTTTTAATAGAAGAAAATTACAAATCTATATAACCTTCTGACACCAGTTAATTTGAAAGAAAAGGATTTTCAGGATTTAGAAAAAAAAAGTTTGACAATATTACACACCAATTTTTTTTTTTTTTAAAATGAGGTATCGGGATAGAAAGCAATAGTGAAAAAAAAAAGGTTTCTAAATATTTTTTGTCAAGCAGATGAGCTGCATTGTTTATCATGAACAAAAATTAATTAATTGAGCTTTGCGTGGCTGAAACTACATATGCTGTAACTACATGTGCTAGGAAAACCTGCTATGCCCATCAGGACTTCCTGGGTGCCAGCCAATTGGAAAGGAAGGCTGAATGTGTGTTTACTTAAAATGACTAATGGGCTCTTGCGTTACTCTTCCCTTCTGACTGATAAAACCCAAAGCACAATAGAACCTTTAGCTATGGAAACTATCAACACCACAAAATGGATCTGTCATGTGAATTCCCTCCCTCCCCCTTGTCACTGCTTGTAAAAAGTTTTTTACAATGTCATTTTAATGCCTTTAAAACTGTAAATAAAAAAAACTAAACAAAAAACAATCAGTTTAATGTCCCCTGCTTATGCTCATTTTGTATTTTTTGCAGAAATATTTTCTAGTGTAACGGAAGTGTAGCCTGGAAACCCTGCAACCATTTACAAAATCTGTAACAGGACTCCTTGTCTATCATGTGCAATTGTTAATACTGGTCTCTTTTGTGCTGGGGGACCTTTAAAGCAAATGTATCATCAGGTACATTGCTTTAAGATTTTTATATGAATAGACTGATGCCGGCGTAGGGGTGCTTGTTTTTGTGGGGTGCGGTCCTTTTTTTTTTAAACCGCGGCCCAATTCTTGCGCATGCCGCTGGTCTATTCCTGGGCACCGATCTGGAGTGAAGCACTGAAGGCAGGTGAAGCATTGTGACATGGCTCCATTGAATTTAAAGGGGAGGGGGTTTGTCACACTGGGGGCGGGTGGTCCCACCTCCAGTGCTTGAGGCTGGGGAGGTGCCCGGGAATGGATCAGCGCAGTGAAAAAAGGACCGCACCACTGGCATCCCCAACGCCGGCACCAATCTATTCATATAAAAAAAAGATGATGTACCTGATTGTACATTTGCTTTAAGTTCCCACAGGAACCAAGGCCAAGGTGTGCCTGCTACCTCTGCACTCATTAATCCCTTCAAAGATGCGATGCATAATTATTGTGGCATTTAGGAAAGTCAGTGACAGGATAAGCACTTATTTACATGGCTGTGGGGGTCCTGATCATTTACACTGACAGGCGGGGGTTAAAACTTACTTCCGGCCTTTTGGATCAGTGATCTGTGCATAGTCTGTAGTTAGTACTGATCAAGTCTTTGCTATAGCATCAGTATATACAATCTGAGTATTGCACTTATAAGACTGCTAAGGGACTTATATACAGAATGCAATACTAATTTTTTTTTAAAATAAAAAAAGTTTTAACTTTTTTTTTGAAAAACCCTAATAAAATAAAGCCCCAATAAATATTTACATCACCTCCTTTCTCATTATACAAATAAAAATATAAAAAAGAAAAAATATTAGATATCATAACAAGCAGAATTGTCTAGTCTATCAAAACATACCAATATTGTTCCCGCACAGTGAACAGTGTAAACAAAAAAAAGAGGAAAAAAACACTCGGATTGCTAGTTTTTAAACTTATATATTAGAAAAAAAAATTTAAATGATCAAAATTTTTCTGTTACACCAATATGATACCAATAAAAAAACTAGAGATCATAGCACATAAAATGACACCCCAACCAGCCCTGTGGGTGAAAAAATAAAAACATTATGGCTCTTAGGAGGCGGGGAGGAACATTGCTTAACTTTGACCTGGACATCAGGGCATCAACCACCTTTGGCATAAAGGGGTTAAATAACTAATGGGGAAATAGGACAAAAAATCTGAAAATAATAGATTAAAAAAACATAATTTTGTTTAACTGATGCTAAATAAATTTTGTATTTGAAGGCTTGTTTAAATATTATAACACAACAAATATTAGTTTTAAAACATTATAATAATATTAATAAATACCAAAATATTAATATGAAAAATTGACCAAGGATGACAGAAGTGATTCTGGGAGTTAATCACAATTATAATGGGTTATTTTTTTCTAAATTATATGGGTGCCCCCCACCCCACTTCATCCTCTCTTTAGATACAGAGTGAAATAGATTTTATTCTGGTTCGTTATGAATAGCTGTGTAACATCTTTACTAGTAGACTTTGTCTGTTTTATATTAAACCCAACTTCCAGGATTTGTGCTATAGAACAAAAATCTGTAAAGATGTCAAAGACAATATCATAGATTTAAGAATGTATTAATTTGTTCAGTTGTTTTATCTTATTTGTTGGGAACAGGCAAAACATCTATTTTTAGACATATTGGAAGTTTTAGAGTAACTAGACCAAAGGAATGTTGGCAATAGTTAAAAAGGATCACAAGTTGCGCAGGCTCATTCAGTTTTACACCATTCTGATACACTGTACGGTAAGTATAGGAGTTTGTTAAATTTGGAAAAGGGGTCACTTTGACAACTTCTCTTCTTTAAAAGGCACTGTCATGGCAAAAAAACTTTACAAGACAGAAAACTTGGAAGCAGACAAGCAACTCACCTCACAAATGCTCAAGCTCAATCTCCTAAACAGACATTAACCAGCAATAATCGAGCCGTCACTCACCAATGACTATCACTTAAGACATTTGAAATTCCATCTAGATTCAAGCACAGTAGACCGGCGAAGGAAAATACAGCAACATAGCAGGTTTAACCAACACATTTTGGGTTGTTTGTACCATGTATAAGGGCGCTAACAGCCCAAAATGCATTGGTTATGTTGCTGTATTTTCCTTCACCTGTATACTGTGCTTGAATACAGGATGGAATTTTAAACGTTTTAGACAGACCATCAGCTCACACTCACTCTGGGAACATATTTCAGCTGCCAATACAAGTCTATGTAGAGGGGACGAAGATAAGGAGAAGGGGTAAGTAGTGAGACCAAACATTAGGCTCCACCCATTAGCACCAGGACAACTGAAAATTAGAGATGAGACTCGCAGAGCAGAAATCTGAAGAAAATGGCCATATACACGTTATGTAAGATAGTATTACACCTCATATAGCATAGTATTACACCAACATAGCATTACACCTCATATACACTTACCAGTACAACCTAAAAAAGTTAGCTGAAACAGAAGATAGGCTTAAAAGTGCAGGAAAGACCAGCCACTTAGTGTTATAGCAAGATCATACATTACACATGTATGATGTATATATAGCTGGCATCATTATAAACAGAAGAATTAGGGGTCTGATTTTTGGAGTAATTATAGGGGTAAATATATATAGTTGTTGTACCAAGTGTCTTAGAACATACTGTAACATGAAAATGAAAGGTGTTTTTGCCCCTCCTAGAGGGAATCCCGACCAGATGTGGTAGGTAAATCTATAATAACTTAATGTAAATCTGCCTGAGATAAACATATCCTAAGATAATAAGAAGGGAAATACTAGAAGGGCAGACTAGATCAACCAAGTGGTATTTTTCTGCTAACAATCTTCTATGTTTCTATGATATGTTGGACTACAGGTAATCTTACTACACTGTAAAACACACACATACTCTGTATAGAGCAGGTGAGCCAGTTGTACCTAGATTTTAATAAGGGATATCACAATTTCCATTAGTGTCTACTGTAAAAGTAAAGTTACGAGACACCCTCAAAATTCAGTCTCATTCAATCCAATACCATAGTTATCCCCAAGAGAGGCATTCCAGAAATGCCTGGCAGCCTCTTACATAGCCTCTACCTGTATCCAGCTCCAGCTAAATTCCCCTTACATGTTAATACGATGATTGAGAAGAGATAATTACCAAGTAAAGCAACTTGTCTGTGAAAGTTGGGAATTATTCTGATTGTCGCATTCCAAAGAACTGGTGCAGCATGAGAAAAGGAATGGGACATTTACATTATGAAGGATGTTACGGTGTGTTTGCACAGAGAGATTTATCTGACAGATTACTGAAGCCAAAGCCAGGAATGGATTTAAAGAGAGAGAGAGATAGCCTGTTCCTGGCTTTGGCTTAATCTGTCATATAAGCCTTAGACTATGTTCCCACATAAAATTTTTGGTCAGTATTTTTCAACCAAAACCAGGAGAGGATTAAAAACTCAGAAAGGCTATGTTCACACACTGTTGAAATTTAATGAATGGCGCCATTTAATGGCAAATAACATCCGTTATGTCAAAACAATGGCCTTTGTTTTAAATTAACAGCAATTATTTGCCATTAAATCGCTGTAAACAGGGGATGTGTTGCTGATAACAATATATTTGAATGGCCCCACAAACGACACAGTGGCCCACATTTGTGTAGTCCAGCCGCATGATAAATTATGCCTTCTGAAGTCGCTGCAAATGAGCGTAGTACTTGCTGATCAGAATTTATTTGCGTCAATGCAGGGCTGTGTAAAAGGACCCTAAAGGAAAGGGCTGCATGAACATCACTAGTGAGAGGCTGCACGATTATTGGCCCATGTAATATCCTCTGTGAGTGATAATCTACCAGCTTTGTTAATAAGTTTGAGGAGTTTTCAGCTGTATTCCATAGTGAATGTGAAACCAGTGCTGTGACTGGCACAGGGTACAGAAGAATTTAATGGTTATTTGTAATAATTAGAGATAAGCACAGCATGCTCAAGACCGATCCTTCACAATTTGAATACCAGTGGCTGAAGAAGTTGGATACAGCCTATGGCCTATAGCTGTACCTATGTTTTCCAGGGCTCATAGGGTTGCCTCCAACTTCTTCAGCCACCGGTATTTAAATGTTGAACGACTGAACTCATTCTGAAGTTGTGCTAATCTCTAGTAATAATCAGAATTACAGGCTATGTTCCCACTGCAACTTTTTGGATGGAAAAAACCCTGTCATTATAAAATAACAGCCGTTATTTTGCCAAAAAAAAGTTGTTGTGATAACCATAGAGAGAGAACAATACAGCTATCTGAGGAAAAAGATACCCAAATGTAGATAGACAATAGATAGATAGATAGATAGATAGATAGATAGATAGATAGATAGAACTATTGAAATCTACAATGATATAAAATGTATTTTAGTATGACTGGCATTATTGCTGTAGACTAAGACATCCTGGATATGAGTGGGTTAAATATTTTGTATATTTAGATGGTTACTGGATAAAGGAATATTTCATTAGTTGCTTCTATACAAATATAGTGCATTGTCTAATCCGTTCTCCTATTCCACCAGCATTCCTTCACATAAGGCCTTTCCCCTTGGTGCATTTTGTTATGTAAGCATGGTAACAGAAGGTTATTTAATTGTATTTGCAAATGATAAACTAATATTTTTGGTTTGGGCATGATACGGAGTGTTGGGGAAATCAATGTGATTCAGTCTGCTTTCTCTAGCACTTGGCTAGAAAATGAGAAATGAGTGGGTTGCAGGACTACAGTGACACGGCCTGCAGCAGGCTGTTTAGAGAAACATCTTTCCAATGAGCTATCTTTGAATTCAGTAGGAGTTGGGTCCTATTCTTCCCTCTTTGCTGCCAATAAATGTTCTGCAGTGAGCTATTTCCATCTTCTGGGAGGGCAGGCTTATGCAGACAGTTTATATATATAAAAAAAAAAAAAGTAGACTATGTTAATTCAACATATTTAGATAAATATGCCTATACAAGAATATATATCCATGTGTTGCTGCTACGCAGGAGATTGCCTATTGGAGTAATTATAGGATGTGACTGTTGGGAATCTGTCTGGCTATTTTTTTTATGCTAGAGGCGGTGACTTATGGACTGTTAAGTTCCTATTAGACAGGACGATCAATAATGTAAAGGAGTGGCGATCTGATAGATCGGCGATCATTTACAGAGCCTACTACACAGTTTGATGATCGTTTAGCAAGGGCTGCACAGGCATTGTTAGTGATGTCTGTGCAGCTCTTGGCTTAAACTGGCATACATTACCTGTCCACGCTCCTGGTCTTCTCCAGCCCTCTAATTTTACTCCCGGCACTGCAGCTGCAGCTTTAGAGCGGCCTGTCTTAGCTGACAAGCTACTCAGCCAATCACTGGCCAAGACCACCACAGCAGTGATTGGCTGAGCAGCCTGTCCGCTAAGACAGGCCGCTCTAAAGCTGCAGCCACGGTGTCGGGAGTGAAAGAAGCGGGCAGAGGAAGATCGGGAGCGTGGATGAGGTAATGAATGCCAGTTTATTCAATTGTTGGCCGCACATCAATATTACACATAGCGATGCACGGTCGGTGGGCGATGATTTTAGGACCTAAGGACGCGATCAGCCGATGATTGTTGTCATCAGCTGATTTGTTGTCTTTATTAAAATTTATTCGGCCAATTATCACTTGAGGCACTAAACCCTTCCAGAATGCTATGGTAGCCCAAAAGTTTCTATATTGTCTTGAAAAATAGGCTTTAGGGGGGGTATTTTAAGAAAAGTAATATGTGAATTTACACACTGACTCTCATAATTATATACATGCTTGTTTTAAAGAAATTAACCTATTCAATCCAATATCACCATAAATATTACTAGGGAACTAAAATTATGACTCCAACATCAACATATATATATATATATATATATATATATATATATATATATATATTTATATTCTATTTTAACAGGAGACATGGGTTTGCATTCTCAAGGTTTTGGGGGGGGGGGGGGGTAGGTTAGTTGTCATATCCCCATCTTCCCCCTTCACAGCCTGAAATCACATAATTATCCACATAATTATTCCCTATCCTGCCATAAGTTGGAAAACCCCACCTATGCAATGATATAGTCGTACAATGCCACTTCTTGTTGTGTTTTCAGTCAATGTGATGACAATCAGAGGTCAGTTACCTGTGTGTGTGGTTTTTTTTTTAATGAACAGCGATCTATTAGATCTTTTCAACACGTTTGTGGAAATGTAACATTACATGAATAAAAGAGAGTTACATACACGGTTACCCATGTGTGAATGAGACCTAAGGATCTGCTGCAGATTTGCAGATATCAATGTAACTAAATGCATCAAACTGTAGAAGATACTGTATGTTTGAATGCATCCTTGAATTAAAGGAGAAGTCTGCTAAAAAATTTTATTAAAGTATTGTATTGGCCCCCCCAAAGTTCTACAAATTACCAATATACACTGATTAAGTGAAATGGTTATAAACTGCTTTTTGCCC
Organism: Dendropsophus ebraccatus; assembly: GCF_027789765.1. NCBI lineage: Eukaryota > Metazoa > Chordata > Amphibia > Anura > Hylidae > Dendropsophus > Dendropsophus ebraccatus. Next base: position 11,260 of record NW_027210153.1, on the reverse strand, counting down.
CCAGCACTTACTACTGCATCAAGGCTTCACTTCCTGGATAAAATGGTGATGTCAGGACCCGACTCCCAGAGCTGTGCGGGCTGTGGCGGCTGGAGAGGATGATGGCAGAGGGACACTGAGGGACACAGGACACTGGTGGGACACAGAGCATCCCTCTGCCATCATCCTCTGCAACAGCCACAGCCCACACAGCTCTGGGAGTCGGGTCGTGACATCACCATTTTATCCAGGAAGTGAAGCCTTGATGCAGTAGTATGTGCAGGGAAAAAAGCACTTTATAAGCATTTTCTGTAATAAGTGTATATTGGTGATTGGTATAACTTTTGGGGGGCAATACTATACTTTAATAAAAATTTTCATTGGACTTCTCCTTTAAGAAATATAGAAATGTCTGTAAAATTTTCCTAGACTGAACCACAAGTGTCCCTCTTTGGCTGTCTAAAAAGTTGGGAGGTATGCATCGGTATCCTCCCCAGGAGTGATCAACCAACAAAGATCACACAAAGAGAAAGGCATATAACAGTTCTTAAAGTCCACAAAGGAATGCAAGGTACCCTTTAAGCAAATAAAGGCCTTTCTCACTTTAGCTAATGTAAAAGTTCATGAGTCCACCATCTTGAGGACACTGAACCACAACAATATGCAGTGCAGGATTGCAAGAAGAAAGCTGATGCTCTAAGTCTGAAGTCAGAAATCGATTTAAACTAAGTTTTGTGGATGGGTAACACCAAAAAACTTGGACCGTCTGTTAAACACAGTGGTGGTAGTAGTATCATGGTTTGAGCCAGTTTTATCTAGGAAGGACCACTTACCATTATTGTTGGAAAAATGAAAAATGTTAGGGTATCTGACTTTGTATTGTAGAGAATATTGGTCGTAGCAGGAACACAACGATTCAAAGTACACAGTCTACCAAAGAATGGTCAGAGAAGAATAGAGGTTATGGAATGACCAAATCAAAGTCCTAACCTTAATACAATAGAAATATTTAAGAAGGACCTGAAGCATGCAGTTCATGGGACGAAACCCACCAACATCTGTTTTATACAGCAGAATGGGCTAAAATTCCTCCAAGCAAATGTGAGGGCTAATCTATAATTACCAGAAACATCTATATGAAGTTATTGCTGCACATCGTAACAGATACTGTCAATGAGTCGGGAGCGGTGCTATGGGGCACAAGAACCAGTGAATTTAGGTTGTTTACTTTTTCCCCGCACCCTCCATGCTTCCTCACTTTGGTTTGGTTTAAAATCTCACTACTAGGAATTTCTTGGAAGGGGTAGAGAGAAATCCCCTGAAAAGTTCTGATTTTCCCCAGTGAGACATTATCTATTATGTGTGCACATCGATTCCTCCTACAATGGAATGAACAGAAGTAGAAACAGTGACAATACCTGTCATGGGTTTTGCCTGGTATAGCCGCTTAGCTCCCATAGAGTATATGGGCCTGTTCTGTCATTTTACACTGAGGGATGGCACTGTTTTTAGTAGAAAGTGACCATATTTGTCTACTCTTGTACAACCTGTCCCAGTCAGGTGCCCTGAACAGTCTCCCAGCCATATTTTTCTCTTGTAATGAAGATCAAGGATAAACTGTGCATGATCAGTAAAATGTGGATGGCAATAATTCCAGTTTATTTCACTGACAATAGCATAGTTGAAATACACTTTAAGTCAAAATCATAGCAGATAATAACATATAGCTGGCTTCCTTGACATAAGGTGCGCAATTTCATACTATGCTATTGTGAGTCGACGAATCGTGACATTTTTTTATCCATCAATGGTCCTTGATTTTTATTACAAGATATGTGTTCCTATTGAATACATCTGTGGTTGGGATCTTGAAGCAGATACTTGTTATCTCTCAGAAATGTACAGAGATTAAAAGTACAGTGGTGCCTTGGACTATGAGCATAATTCGACCACGCTTGTAATCCAAATCCACTCTTATACCAAAGCAAATTTCCCATAAGAAATCATAGTAATGCAGACAATTGGTTCTACACCCCAAAAATAATGATTTATTATTCTGAATAACATGTAAAACAGATGAAACAAACATTTAGAAACAGCAGAATATGTCATATTATAAGTTACTGTACAGTAATGGAGAGGATGGGAAACACAAGGGCGGACAGAGACTGCAGGGAGCATGAAGGAATGAGCAGGGCAGATGTGGGCACAGTATAGCAGCACTCTCTGTCTGGGGAGAGAGGGGTTACAGCTATGGAGAGATTACCTCCACAGTCCTGTCCTCTGATGTAAGCCCCAGCCTGAAGTGGATCTGCTATGATTTGGAAGGTGAGGGAGACTTCCTGGGTCAGAGTACAGGGCTGTAGACCCCACTATGCAGACCATGCTGCTCCTCCACTTGCATTCCCACCCAGTAGAAAGAGCTCTTAACCCCTTAACGACACATGACGGGTATACCCGTCATGCCGCCATTATGGAGATGCAATCAAGGTACCGATAGAAAGAACACATCATGGCGCAAAAAATGACACCTCACACAGCCCCATAGACCAAAGGATAAAAGCGCTATAAGTCATCAAATAAAGCCATCAAATAAAATAAAAGTTATACATGTTACATATCGTTGTAATTGTAACGACTTGAGGAACAACTATAACAAGTCAGTTTTAAAAAGTGGAAAAAGGGGGGGAAAAAAGTTTATTTTTATTTTTTTCAATCTCCCCACACATTTATTTTTTTTCTTCTGGTTTTGCAGTGTAGTTTATGAAAAAATTCAGCCTGTCATTGCAAAAGACAATTAGTGGCGCAAAAAATAAGGGCTCATGTGGGTTTCTAAGTGAAAAAATGTATATGCTATGGCCTTTTAAGCAGAAGGAGGAAAAAATGAAAACGCAAAAATTTTAATTGGTGCGGTCTTTAAAGGGTTAAACCAAGTCACAATTTTGAAAAACTGTGAGCTCTTAAACCAAAACACTCTCAAGTTACTTTTAAACCAAGGTACCACTGTAATTTCATGTTTATGTATGATATGGAGAACCACCTTCTTACATATGTTCCCAAAGGATGGCTAGGGATTTCACATGCATATTCTGCCATGCCTAACATGCTTGTTAAGGGCAGAATCAGCAGGATAAACATAATACTTGGGATAGCATTACAACATCTGAATCATAACGTATACATCAAGCATGTCATCCTCTTTTATCATTCCAATTCAAATCCAGTGATATAATTTATTTGCTAATAATACTACCCAGTCACCCATCCCCCCCCCCCACACACACAGAAAGACACACATATATACAGAAAGCATCAGAAATTATTATCAGTGCAGTCATAGTGACATCCCCTCTATACCATATTGATGACCTAGGTGTATGTATATACCTAGTTGCTGGTTGGTAATCTATTGAACTCTTTCAGGCATAAAGTTTTATGCACATGGCAGAGCCTTTACTTTGGCAAATGTACATAACCTTAAAACTACATGTGCCACCACCTGGTGCTTCAATATAGCTCTGTAATATTGTAATGGTATTGGCTGGTGACCATGTGGTAGCTTAAAGCACTCAGATAACACCAGGATTTAAGGCCGTATTCACGGGCCAACTCTGAGGAGCAGGTGAGCGCTGTCAGCACTCGTTTGCTCCTCGTTTCCCACTCTCTGCTGTCGCTATTACACGATTACACGTGGCTGCAGCAAGCCGTTGATCGTTGCCTTCTATTCCTTGGGGCGATTATTGCCCATAACGGCCGATAATTCTTCTGTGGAATAAGGCCTTTACAGTAGAATTGAACAATAAATTTAAAAAAAAAACATACAAAGCAAGTATGAATACTGACCAGTAACAAGAAGAAAAATAGCAAGTCATCAATGGAAAACAGGAACTGGAGATGATGGAATGGATGATGACATAAATAAAGAAATGAATCAGTCAAACACCAAAACAAGTACAAGGACTTATCCTAGTTAAAGGGGTTGGCCACTTTATAGTAAAATTGCTCAGTGTACAGTATTAATAAGTGTACTCACTGTATATACTGACAGCAGCTCCCTGTTTACCTCATAGAGCTAATATCAGACTCCCCTTCTCCAGGCTGGGCTGCCCTGCTCTGTGGTGTTTTGGTCCATAAGATTGCTGACATGGAGGAGCATGTGACCATGCCCCGCCCCCCAGTGTCCACCACTGAGCCTGTATATGTCTATGGAGGACACAGGGGACAGGGCCTGGTCACATGCTCCTCCATGTCAGCCATTTTGTGGACTGAAACAAAACAGAGCAGGGCAGCCCAGCCTGGTGAAGGGGAGTCGGATATTAGCTCTAAGAGGTACACAGGGAGCTGCTGTCAGTATATACATTAACCCCTTAACGACATCGGGCGTAAATTTACGCCCTGATGCCGGTAAGGGAGTTCAGAGCGGGGCCGCGCGGCGACCCCGCTCTGAACCGCGGCGGTCCCGGTGCCACTTGTAGCCCGGGACCGCTGGTATTAGCGGGCACGGTCCGATCGCCGTGCCCGCTAATACAGTAATCAGATGCAGCTGTCAAAACATGACAGCTGCATCCGATTACCGGACGCAGCGTCATCCCTGGTGTCTAGTGGGGAGATCGCTCCTCCGGGATGTTATCCCAGAGGAGCGATCTCCGTAACTGAAGCCGGCCGGGGACCGCTCCAAGATGGCGCCGTCCCCGGCTCGGCACTCGTTTGTTTCCGGCTGCAGCAGCCGAAAGCAAACGAGTGCCGATCTCATGGATCTCTGCAGAATATCTATGCTGCAGAGATCTCAATGAGAGATCAAAGCACTTATACTAGAAGTCCCCCAGGGGGGCTTCTAGTATAAGTGTAAAAGTAAAAAAAAAGTGTCATTATTAGTAAAAAGCCCCCTCCCCTAATAAAAGTCTGAATCACCCCCCTTTTCCAAGGTTATAAATAAAAGTAAATAAATAAATAAATAAATAAATAAACATGTTTGCTATCGCTGCATGCGTAATCGCCCAAACTATTAATTAATCACATTCCTGATCTCGCATGGTAAACGGTGTCAGCGCAAAAAAATCCCAAAGTGCAAAATTGCGCATTTTTGGTCGCATCAAATCCAGAAAAATTGTAATAAAAAGCGATCAAAAAGTCGTATATGCGCAATCAAGGTACCGATAGAAAGAACATATCATGGCGCAAAGAATGACACCTCACACAGCCCCATAGACCAAAGGATAAAAGCGATATAAGCCTGGGAATGGAGCGGTTTTAAGTGACGTATATTTGTTGACAATGGTTTAAATTTTTTACAGGCCATCCGATACAATAAAAGTTATACATGTTACATATCGTTTTAATCGTAACGACTTGAGGAACATATATAACAAGTCAGTTTTACCCCAGGGCGAATGGCGTAGAAACACATTTCCCCCAAATAAACAAAATGCGTTGTTTTTTTTCAATTTCACCACACTTTGAATTTTTTTCTGGTTTCGCAGTGTACTTTATGCAAAAATTCAGCCTGTCATTGCAAAGTACAATTAGTGACGCAAAAAATAAGGGCTCATGTGGGTCTCTAGGTGGAAAAATGCAAGTGCTATGGCCTTTTAAACACAAGGAGGAAAAACCGAAAACACAAAAATCAAAATTGGCTCTGTCCTTAAGGGGTTAAGCACACTTACTAATACTTAGTACTGACATATTTTACTATAAAGTGTCCAACCCCTTTAAATATTTCTAATATACCCCTTGACCTCTTTCTGAACACCATTAATGTTCCTATGGAAACCCTAGGCTAACTTTCCCTTCCAGAAATAACAAGAAGGCAACTTTTAAATACAAGTATGAGTATAACACTAACACTACGAAATACCAAAGGCCCAAGAACTAAAGACACATAATATACACTCTGTACAGATGCACAGCATAAACTATTATACGCACAAAACTGCAACAACCATAGATTTTTAAAGAAAGGCTAGCCAGTTAGAACTGTAAATAATCCAGGGCTGGCAGTCCTCATAGCTGATCCAGAGCAAAAGATGATCTTCCGGACAGTTGCTGTGCAGCAGACAGCAGAAGGCAGGATAGCAAGAGGTTTCTTGCTATCTTTAACACTTACAAAGCTATTCTCATTGACAAGAAAAAAAAAATCTACTGTATACTCCACTGTATGAAACCATATGCATATCAAGCACACTCTGACAATATAGAAGTCCATGGGAGCTTTATTATAGATGGAGGTTGTACAGAGCTGTAATGGGATAGCATGCATGAGACATAATTGTCTTTTCCAATTAGCTATATCTTTTCATGATGTGTATAAAACAGGAGGATAGCCCACCTAAAAATTTAATAATTGCTTTCACATGGACTCACCTCTCAATGTGAGGCATCATGGGACATCCAATTACCAGACCTGTTAGCGGCAAACTGTTGCTTTCTCAATCCAGATGACAGACAGAAGTTGGACCGTTCTTCTCTAAAGAGCAAGTTAGAGGAGAAATAAGATAACACTGTTATATTCTGGGCTAGGTCCGGTGCGGTAAGGATTATTTTATCTATCTGCTGCATTTCGCTACTAAATGTAGTACATCATTTCACATTTCAGCAAAGACATTAATATTTCAGTCTTTAACATGGTAAATGGAAACCAGTTACATGTCTTTTTTTTTATTGACCATGTTAGTTAAAAGACTACTGCCAAATCTAAAAATCTAGTGCAGTCAGGGGGTGGGAGGAAAAAAGAAAGAATCTATGCTTATTTGTCCCTGTGCCCCCGCAGTGATGCTTCTCTTTGGGGGCACAGGGACAGGTAAGCATACCCCCCCCCCCCTCCTGCGTGCTAGAAAGCACGCACCAAGGAAGTAGTGATGTCCATGTAAGACCAAATAGTTACATCTATTTCATCAATCATTTTTTAGGATTAGCCAATAAAGCAGCAGCAATCGGAATGGTTGTTATTGGACATTTTCCATTTCTTTCTTGAACCAATTTCTATACTTCTGTTCCAGGAGCGTAACATTACATTTTTGTGTTTTTACATCCCATGAAGCAAATACTTCTCCTATATCATGTATCATGGAGTATTCCAAATGCTTTTGTATATTGCCACCATATTGTAGAGATGTTCTCCCTTGCCACGATAGGTTGTAACATTGAATTAAATGAAACATGACACAATTTATTAAATATTCCATATGAATGACACAGAGATAGACCTAATACTTCCATATTGTACAATTATATCACCACAACATCTTTTTAAAACTTTGGAGTTATGAGCTGGTTGTGTGCATGGAAGCTGTATGACAGTATAAACAGCTATACAGCTTCCATGCATTACCTAACAGGTTCTGTTGGGTACCATATGTACAGAATTATGCTTCCCTAGTAGCTATACCTCTAGGGTAGAAGGCTATATACATAAGGCACATGCAGTATGATATAGAATGCGTAGGTACACTACAGACCCTATGCTCTTCTATGGAAGCTCTATTATGACTCTACTAGAAAGTCTTGTGCATAAGGCTTTAAAGGAGAAGTCCGCCACAAGGGGGGAACATAATAAACAATAATTGCTCACCTATCTATGTGCCTTTGCAGCATGGTGCCTCTGCCAATCAATGACCACAGCGGTGTCCCGTCCGATTACTGACTGGACGAGCAGTCAGTTTATCAACTGGGGCGTAAAGTTGGATTGCAGCTCTGGTGAGGGTCCCGGAGCTGCAATCCAACTTTACGACCCAGTTGTTGAACTGACCGCTTGTCAAGTCAGTGACTGGGCAGGACACCGCTGCAGTCATTGATTGGCTGAGTGGGCAATCCATCAGCCAGGTAAAGTATTTTCATAAGTCATAAGGGTATCGGAACACTGGGGAAAATGCCTTCTGGCAGGGTATCCAAGCCTGTCACACGGTGCATTGCAGGCATGGGGATAGGTAAGCAATGATTGTTTATTATGTTCCTCCCTGCCCTTGCTGGCTGACGATTTTTTTTTTTTAAACGCCAGTTTTCTCCTTTAAGTGGAGGACATAAACTTGTTGAATTTCATCCAGCTGTAGACCAGTAACTCCTCACTAGAAGACTGATGCTATACATAAGACTTTCCTCCGATGGTGGCGATTTAGTAAATAAATTCACTACGCTGAATTGTTTTCATTCGCCGTGATGTACCTGCTGACTCATCAAGCCAAGGACACCATCAAATTGCAATTAGTAAGTCATTATATATTAAAGTGTGTTTACTGTGCTTGATATTGTTATTAGTTAAAAGTAAGTCTATAGACCAGAGGGCAGGAATCTTTAAGCTAAATACGAAAAAGCAAATAAGAATTAAGTAGCAATTTGGTACAAAAGGTCAAAAGGCTTCTCGTTAGCCATGGAAGATAGCTAATAGAGACAACTTAAGGAAAGGCGAAATTGCATGAAGGTCAGGAAAATATGTTGACATGAAGACAGAACAACCCCATGGCATATTAGGTTTGCCTGCCAACTCTATCAAACAATATGTTAACTTGGACTTATGCCACTTGAATGTCTGCATGATCGCGTCTGTGGTTAATAAAATAGAAAGTTCCGGACAGTTTTATTCTGGTCTGTGCGTAAAATTATCCATCATCAGAGGAGTTTTCTTTCATGATGAACAATTAGAGTGAACTAAAAAAAAACAACATATTTATAGATAGGACGCCTAACCTTCCTCTTTTGCCTTCTGGCATCTTCAAGGTTCTTCCATGCATTATGGTGCTTAAAAATTTTAGGTTCAAAATCAGAATTTTTGGTTTCCTATACTGAAGTTTCATAATTATCAAGGTGCAACTGATCTTCGTCAATATTAGGCTGACAAAACTAGACGGTCTGCAATGAGAGTTTTCCTTGTGTCACCTCATCATTGTTGGGCATTTCAGTATATTGATGATAACACATGATTAATGGATTGGTACTATTTATTCTTCTGATTTATTCCTTTTGTTCTTGAATTCTTAGACTTTAGCTAAAAGCCGGCCAAACACTTTGGTGGGTTTGGCTGACTCTTTTAGATGTATGGCTGGCCTCCCAACACTCCCCTTCCCCACAGGTAATATAAGGGAAAAAGGTTTAGGGGCATGTTAACTTCAACCTCAACAGTGCCCCTGTTGTTCTGGGAGAGACAAGCAGCTATCAAAGCTGCCTGGCTGTGGTGTACCCCTCCCCTCTTTACATATATGATGCATGAACATTGCCAAAGTGAACATTTTTAAAGTGGTCAACCTGGATTAAAAATAATAAAAACATGTACTCAACTCACTAATCCTTCACCATTGCCCAGTCCCTGTCAATCAACATTTTACTTAAAAACACAAAATGCCCACTCAGGCAATCACTGGCCATATCCGTCACTTGACCCAGCCAATAATTGGCAAAACAGGCATTTAGGGATTACAACATGGAGATCAGAAGGGATTAAGCACTGTCACCACAATATTGACAGGGGGATTGGGCAGATGAGTACACCTTTTTATATTTTTTATTATCACGCAGCCTAGGGATAAAAAAAATATATATACATATAGGCAGCCCCTATAATGCATAATAATAGGTCACACAAAATATCCAATTTGAAGAATAATTCTAGTTTATTTTGCTTAATAAATTCCCCTTACCTGCGTTGGCTTTGGCAATGAGCTCAATGAGGAGAGCAGTCATGGGGGATTAGAGGTTTTTACACCTTATATTCTGTATTACTCTCACAGAAAAGAAGAGGATTTGGTATACACATATTTAGAAACTCCCAGCACAATAGCAGCAGAAACATCACATTGGGCCCATCTTGCACCATTAAAAGACTCTAAAAAAGAAAGAAGCAATCTGAATAGTTCCTATGGGCAACTGCCCCACTGTTCTGTTACATAGGTTAGATAAATCTCCCCCACTCTGTATTGAGAAAAAGCAGACATCAAAGATGGGATTCGGCATGAACCCATTTAAATGCATGGGCACAATTTTTTCAATAATAACTGAAACCCTTATTATAGTTATTTAGCCATTTTAGTACATATTCTTCAGACTGGACTCTTTGCTGACTGATTGTGCTACAAATGACTGGGCCAGAATCCATTCATTGTGGAATCAGTTTACCAAAACACCTCTTTGAAAACGCTTTCTGCGCTTTCCTAGGAAATAGGTTGGCATCTTGTATAATAACAATAAGAACGGAAATGTGATAATATGCATATAAATAATGTATTGCTGAGTCAAGCATCAAGCCAAATATTCAAAGAGCTAATGAAACTTTAGACAAGTGTTATATTCCTGTGACTGTTTCAGCTCATTGATTTCCAGAAGCCAATTAATATGATTACATTTCCATTCTAATATATTTATTTCTTTTCTCCAGACAAATATTTTGCGAGTAATTCATATGTTTTCCGGTATAATTGTTGATGGAGAATCACACACATCACATCACATATTCATTGTTTTGTTTTTTTTTTGTTTTTTTAGAAGACCTGTCAAGCACCTAAGCCCAAACAAGCCTATACTAGTCACTAGTCTACAGTATATTAGTATTGTAACGTCTGTTCACATTGCAAGGAGTAGAGCTCATTCATCAGGTGAACTATCATGGCAAGGCACTTTTAAAGGGGTTTCCTGGGCATTTAGAATTGATAGCCTAAACGCAAGTGGATGAGCTGTTCAGCTCTGGCTCTGGCACATACACAATGACAGCTGGGTACTGTTAACTCCATCCATTGTGTAGTAGTGTAGCCGGGGTACTGCAGCACAGCTCTCATTGAAGTAACCTGGCACCAACATTACACAATAAATGGAGCCAAAGCTTTAGCTGTTTATTGTGTGTTTGCCAAAGCTGTGCTCTGCGATATAGCTGATCAATGGTAGTGCTGAGTATTGTTACCCCGGCAATGAAACAATATTGGCCTATAACCGGGATAGGGATCAATGTTAAATAGTTACCTTTGCCAATCTGTAGTCATTGCTTTAAAAGGGTCTCTCATTTGGAGCTCATACATGACACATCCCTGGACATAGATCCTATGTATCAGTGCACTGTAGTATGTAGAGGCCCTCTATGTACAGTAGGTAGCTATTATTGCCTTGAAGCATCACCTCAATACATAAGTCTATACATACGGGGTCTGTTTTCTCTGTTGGGTTTATATAGTGGCATAGAGGCATTTAGAGGTACAGTAGTGTGCTTGTGCCCCTCTATGTGCATGAGCCCTAAAGGTCCCCCATAAACATTAGAGGAAAGTCAGCAAAATATGCCGCTTTGGGTGAGACTCACCATCTACTATCA